>NC_090737.1:22332333-22559833 GCF_036898095.1 Palaemon carinicauda
TCTCTAGGTTTTTTTTTTCTTTCTTTCTTTTTCATACCACCTGTCATCCGCAATGGTACACCTCTGGGGCATTAAGTCTGCTTCACTTGAGGACTCCATTCATTCACAACGTTCTACTTTGAAACTATCAGTAAATTGTTGCTATAACCACTTATTATTATTATTATTATTATAATTATTATTATTATTATTATTATTATTATTATTAATATTACTATTATTATTATTATTACTACTTGCCAAGCTACAACCCTAGCTTGGCAGGATCCTATAAGCCCAAGGGCTCCAGCAGTAAAAATAGTCTGAGGAGAGGAAATTTGAGTCTAGTGTGCTTATTTCACAGTTCATAGGACAAATCCTCATTATTAGTAATATCTCTCTCTTGTCAGTATGCTGGTTGCAATCATTGGGAATAGTTCATTAATTTTAAACAGATACTAGCAAGCATTTCACATACACACTCGCGTGCACACACCCACAAGCAAACACCTCACACACACAAACATATATATCCACCATAAGCCTTTTCAGGTGTAGAAGGGAGACGGTAAAAGGATAATCTTACTGTTCTCAACAAGGCTTTATAAGGTGAGTCTGTTGTCCTAGAGAATGTTGGCCAAGTTTTTTTTTTTATTTTTGGAACATCATGTTTACAGTGATGGTTTCCATACTGTTCCGTGATTAATTTCATTGTAGTACAATGTGTAGTTGGGTTTCCTAATTTCATTTGCAGATTATTCTATTTCCATAACGAAATATGAAAGAAAAGACTTCAATCCCACTAAGGACATATTCGAATTGAATGTTTCCTCTAGAAATACCCTATATATCAAGTACAAATTATTTTTCAATTTTATGTTTATATGCCTGTTATATTTTGATTGTTATTAATGAAATTGGGAATGCTTGTGCATAATTGTGTTTATATGTATGTGTAAATATAAATATATATTATATATACATATATATACACAGTATATATAATATATATATATATATATATATATATATATATATATATATATATATATATATATATGTGTGTGTGTGTGTGTGTGTATATATATAGTATATACTATGTGTATATGTATGTATATAATGTATATGTATATACGTATATATATAAATTTATATATATATATATATATATATATATATATATATATATATATATGTGTGTGTGTGTGTGTGTGTATAAGTATGTACACACATACATGCATATAATATATACATTTATTTCATACATACTTAATGTATTGTACAAGGGCGAGAAGGTCGATCATTAAAGATTACCTAAGCACGAACTATTTCCTTAGGTTTAACAGTGTTTCTTATTAATATTTCATCACGCGAGAAAATCTAAGAAACCCAGTGTTAAGACAAAAGTTCTCTCTCTCTCTCTCTCTCTCTCTCTCTCTCTCTCTCTCTCTCTCTCTCTCTCTCTCTCTCTCTCTCTCTCTCTCTGGCTAACGCTGAAACTCCTTGTCGGTAGCATCCTTTGTTATCCTAATAAGATGAAGATCCGCTCATTTCCATATGAAAGGATCCCTGGGCTTCCTATTTCACAATGTGTTGGGCGGCGTAGTTGACCGGGAGACAGAAAGCGCTTTGTTGCTCCATACTCCCAAACTCCTTCCAAGGGAATCCCAGATCATTTCTCTCGATCCTCTTTTGTCAATTCCATTTTCTCTCTATATATACTTTTTTCCCACTCGTCAAAGACATTTGAACTGTATTTCCGGAAAACTTTTCTTCAGCTTTTAAGGGAAACTTCAATTTGAATTACCAACCAGCAGTCTCTTGCCTTGTTCACTCACTCAGATAAGTAAGGGAGCGTTCAAAGATTTGAAAAATGAACGAAATGGGTGAAAACCTGACCAAACATTGTGGGCAAAATGGGCTCGTTCAACCCACACCAAATCAGCTGTCGGAAGGCGAGCCCTGTAATCTTCTAATTAAATATATGAATATAACTTCATTGATGGCAGTGTTCTGGCCTGCTTTACCCGGCCCACATGGCACTTTGAGAGTTGGCGGACTTTTTGAAGTTGCCCGTCGCCTCCACCAGACCACGTCGGATTTATCTCTGCGTTTCGTACTTATCAGAACCTCGCTTGTATAGGATTCTCGTTGAAGAGAGAGAGAGAGAGAGAGAGAGAGAGAGAGAGAGAGAGAGAGAGAGAGAGAGAGGTGGTTCCTAGACAAAGAGCTGGGTTGTGCTGCTTCGTCCCTCGAGGACATTTTATTTGCGAATATAGCTTTTACATGAGAAGAGAAAGATGGCGCATCGTGGAAGTGATATGCGATCACTTGTTATAAACCGTTGCAGAGAGAGAGAGAGAGAGAGAGAGAGAGAGAGAGAGAGAGCGCACTCGGAGGTAGAAGCTCATTACAGAAACACTTGAGGGCGCGAGAAGGAGTGTGTTTGAGCCGGGGTGGGAAGCCAGTCACATTTACATATCAATAGTCCCCAACACGCTAAATGTGACCTCAGGGGCTGTGGCTGGACCACCTTCTGTGACCCAGTGTGACCTCACGCATATAAACACACACACCACACTGCCAGCTGTCCCAACTCTTTAAATAAGTACTGCGTTCTATTTACATAGATTTGTAGACTTAATCCCTTCGGTCCGATGCTATCTTGAATTAACTTATGTTGATTGGTAATCCCTTACCGGTGATTCACGTTTAAGGAAGTCCTGGTTGGAATCCGTCATTTATAGACGTCCGATGTAACGGGGGTCAGGATGTGGTTGGTGCCCAAAGGTCGGAATTCTGGGGGGAGATAATGATATGTTTAGATTGAACTATTAGTGATGTCAACACGGCGTCTCGGTTGTAATGTTTATGAAAACCAACCACCGGGATGTGCCTCTCCTCGGCAGAGCTGCGAGTAAAGGAAGAAACGATTGAACCAAGCGCGGACATCTCTGTATATAGCTTTGTTCGTGTCGGATGACGACGTAACAATGGAGATGCTTTTTCAGAATAGACTGTTAAAAGTGGTTTGGCTTTTAAAGGGGAAGTCATGGTTACGAGGATGGTAGTAATTTTAAGGTACGGAGATGCTGTTGAAAACAATAATTATGTTTGTAGGTTTATATGGTTGATGGTATTTAATTTATTATTGGTTGGGTTTTTTTCTCATTACTGCTGATGATATTTCTTCATCCTTTTTTACTTCTAATAGTTCCACTAATCATAATCGCCGTTTAATTTGAATGGAAGGTATTACCTGTACTATACTTATATTTTACTTATTATTCATAAATTTTACATTATGCAGAAATGTGTGATTATAAATAAGATTCTTCCATAATTTGTCATCATTATTTTACATATGTATAGTAATCAATTACTGTCAATGTGTAATTATGGTGACTAAAATTTGTTTCCCATTTAAACTATATAAATTTTTTAAATAAATCTAATGCCAAGTGCAATTTTTTTTTTTTCATAAAAGGCGTTTTTCATCAATATTGATTTAATGTCATAATTGAAGTAAAACCATTTTGGTCCCATCAATATTCATTTAATGTCATAATTGAAGTAAAACCATTTTGGTCCCATCAATATTCATTTAATGTCATAATTGAAGTAAAACCATTTTGGTCCCATCAATATTCATGTAATGTAATAATTGAAGTAAATCCATTTTGGTCCCGGGGAAGATCTATTAAAATTTGCTAATGAATTACGAAGATTAAAATAAGTATCAAATCGTATATGGCAAACGAGTCCTTTATCTTAACCCGGATAAGGTTCGAAGAAGTCGATCGATGTTATGCAGATATATATATATATAAAAAAAAAAAAAAAATCTGAAGTCAGAATTTTCTAAAATTTTCCGGGAGAGGTAATCGCGAACCTAAGGTTAACCAGCTCTTGGTGTATTGATAATAAACAGATGATGATATAGATCCGGTTCTTGAAAGTTTTATTCTTTTCTTAATCACAAAATCTGCCTTCATTCAAGTAACAATCGAGTAGCTCATGTATTCTTTGATTGTGAAATAAAAAGTTTCTTTGCTGTCTCATGTTAATTGTAATCTACACCATCATAACTGGAACTTTTTTTTTATGAATTCACAAATACTGTATGCATGATATTTTGGAAGTAAACTCAATACTGTTGCATTCTATTTAATTATGTCTCTTGGCTTGGGATTCGCGTGTCGGAAGTTCGAGTCCTGCTCGCAGCTCGGAAAACTTTTCACCACACCCAAGGTCCTTAAATATATTCGGAGTATATTTAAAAGACATTTACTACACCGTTCCTTTGAGCTATACTGCTATAGAGATGGAGGGTTTGGGGGAGTCTAGATATTTACCTGTTGAGTCATAAGCAGCCATTTCCTGATCCTTTCTGATTCTAGCATAGCTTCAGAGGGTTTGGACGCTGATCATATGTATATTTGGTCGGTCTCTATAGGTTATTGTCCTGCCACTTGTCTCTACCGGTCATTATCGACCTTCAGACCTTTAAGAGAAGAGCACATTTACGCTGACGCTGATCTTCCTTGCTTGCCATTCTTCTCGATTATTGTATGGTTAACTTTTTTTTTTTTCTTTTTTTGTTTACTGTTCTTGATTGCGCTTTTCTAACTGAATTTTTAACTTTGTGTAATGTACTGTTATTACTTAACATATATTTATGCTAAGTGATGAAAGACCTTCGACTTGAAAAGAGGACCATGGCCTTGGATTGCATTCTGATTGTGTGAATCCCAACGATGTTATATGTGCTAATAGGAATGAATGACGAGCGACTGTGACACAGTTCTGAATAGGGCTACTACCTCGGGTCACCGTGGTGACCGCTGAGGTATCGTCAGTAGGAGAGTCAGCATATGGAACTTCGTTTGTGGTGGATGACGGGGGAGGGTGGGCTGTGGCACCCTAGCAGCATCAGTCAATCAAGGCTAAGTCTATCATCAGGCTAGGAGGAACGATAAGAAAAGTCCCCTTTTGCTTTTTGTTTTTTATATCGGCTACCTTCCAAAATTGGGGGAAGTGCCATGGTAGATAGATAGATTACTTGCTAAGCTACAACCCTAGTTGGTAAAGATGCCATAAACCCAAGGGCTCCAACAGGGAAAATAGCCCAATGAGGAAAGGAAACAGAAAAGTGGCCTTGAGTGTATGTACCTTCAAGCAAGAGAACTCTAATCCAAGACAGTGGAAGGTCATGGTGCACCATGATTCAACTTCACGATTTCTATGATTTTTTTTTTTTTAGTAAGAGCTATGCAAAGGAGGTTAATCTGGCTTCAAGATTATATATATATATATATATATATATATATATATATATATATATATATATATATATATATATATATATATATATATATATATATATATATATATATATATGTGTGTGTGTGTGAGTGTGTGTGTGTAAACACACACTTACATATGAAGCATATAATGGACAAAATTAATTCGGGGTTTCTACTTATACTATAAAGTAACACCTGTTTTTTCAAGGCTTTAAGAGTTTACAATTTGGTGTATTTCTCTTGCTAGCTTTATGCCATACTATTATCGACAATTAGGAGTTTCATGGCTTTCAAATTGAAATCTATGTTATCCTTATATACTTTTTTCTTTAGGTCGGATTAGACTAGTAACTATGTTACATTATATTTCCAAGAACAAGCGGCTAATAATTGGCTCAAGTAGGGACTTTTCTCTAATCATTAGTTAATTTTGAATAGTATAACCCTTAGAGAATAGAGACAAGAATTTAAGAATAAGGTCATGTTTTTATTCTATAAAGTAGCACGGAATCCTTCTGCTTTTTATTTTGTACTATGTTGGAGAAAAGCCACGGTGGTGGGAGCCTCGCCTTTAGTGTTATATACCATTTGCTTAATGTAGGTTATAAAACGGGCGGTAGTGGCAGCCTGTGTTTATTGCCATTCTTGTTTTCTCTACATTTAAGTAATGGGAGGATAGACTGTGGCGTACTTGGGAGCATGCACAACACAACGCCATCTGCTGGTTACAAAAATCATCTCTTTCACTAGACCTAGAATGTTGTGTTTATATATGTTTCAATTTCTTATTGTAGGTCGTCAAGAAAATATGATCAATTGGGAAGTGCATGTATTTGAACAATTTTAAGTACTGAAATTGAGTGTGTGTGGTAGATTAGGCTACCTGAATCACCTATGAAGGCGACTTGATGAAGAAATCAGGAGTTTGCCGCAATCTTTAAGCTTTTGTGGATCCTTTTCAAGTACGCGTTTTCGTGGTTTATTTCTTTTTTAATCCCTTTATGATGACAAGGTCATTAATATTTTTTTTTTCTGTTCTGTAGAAAATGGATCTTGTAATAGCGTATAAATAGACATAAATGTTACTTTATTCATTATATGTAACCAAGGAATACATTGAAGCACGCTTGTGGAAGATTGTGGAAGACCATGGCACAGAGGCTATGGCACTACCCAAGACCAGAGAACAATGGTTTGATTTTGGAGTGTCCTCCTAGAAGAGCTGCTTACCATACCTAAGGAGTCTCATCTACCCTTACCCAGAGGAAAGTAGCCTCTGAACAATTACAGCGCAGTAGCATATACAGTATATATGTATATATATATACAACTAAATTTATGTATGTATGTATGTATGAATGATTTAATGTTTTTTTATTAATAAGAATATCTTTAAAAAATTTAATTCTTACTGGATGAAAAACTAGTGATATTAATTATATATACGAAGTATTTTAGGTCAAGGAATCAGTTATCGGATTACATTTTTAACAGTTTAAATGGTGAAGCAATTTTGAAATATTTTATTTTACTATCTTTAGCTTTTGAGTAAAATTAAGTAGGGCAGCAGAAATGCTTGCATTAGATGATCCATTCAAAACCTCCCATTGATACTTTAATCATAAGTGTAACTGATACAGCAAAGATCCTGTATTGTGTTTTGTTAAAAAAAAAAAAACACACAAAGGACATATAGCGTGTGTTCATGGTCATAAGAGAAATATAATTTATAATTCTTTCAAGCTGTGATGTTAAGTATTACAAAAAGGATACAATGTCTCTGCTATTTCATGGTTACAAAAAAAAAAAAAAAAAAAAAAAAAAACTTCGAGGGGTAATAATTTTCTTGAGCTCGATAATTTATTCGTCTGCCAAAGAAAGGGAATGATAAGTCTTGGTCACATGGCAATAATTTTATACGTCATTTCGTCGCATTGAAAAGAAAGTAGTGGCTATGAAAAGGGCCTCTTTTAGGGAGATTTATGGTTGCAGTTACAACTTGAGTCTCTCGCGTACATGTAATGATAGGTTGTCACTGAGAACTTAACACTTGATGTCATCGTAGATTGAAGAAATTCTTGACTTTCGGCGCAAAGTGACATTAACTTTATTAGACATTGCGCAAGACTGTGATTATCCCCCTCCCCTTTTTTTTCCTTTTGCGGTTTACTCTTTTTTCTTTTTTTCCATAGAAGATTATCCTATTTATCCCATGATTCTGATATAAAATAGGTCATGCAAAACCGGCGATAATTTTTTTTCATTTCTTCGTTTCATGCTTTCACGAAGGGAAGAAAAACAAGAGAAGAAAGAATAGGACATAATAAATACGCACAGCTCTATGTAAATGAAACCCGTTGCTATCATCATGTTTTATGGAGAAGGTCTCCCTCGCGCAGTTGTGTTCCATCGCGTGTATTGATGGCTTCAACTCCCTTTTCCATCTCCTTAACAGCCGAAAAGAAACGGAAATTCAAATCAATGCCAAGATTTATATCATTCTTTCTCATCGTAACAAATGCGGCGAAAATGAATTCTAATATTGTGTCATTACAGAAGCGGAAATACATAGTTACGTAACGCGTTAGCGAATCTTTGAGGCAGTGCATTCGTATGTTGTTGTCTTCATCAAAGCGATGCCGCCTTAGACAATCTGACATAGGAGATGACATCTGCTGAAGCCCAGAAGCTTCGGGGACCTTGTCAGTTCCTGTCTACAGCCTTTGCACTGACAGTTGGCATCCGATTTAATTAGGAAAATGTTATCTAACTCTTCAAAGCGTAAAAATTGAGCGTCGATGGGCATATTTACATGTAGGAGTGTTTATGGGAATTTATAAAGTTGAGTACGTTAATGTATTCATGTAGGTTATTTTTATATAAAACAAAAGATTGAGCGTTCCGTGAATCTTGTAAGTATATATTTTTTACGAAACAAGCAGAAATAAACACAGAAAAAAAGAGACCTAGGACATTAAAAAATCTTAAGCAAGAATATTACAGATAAATAGGCTATATTTTAATTTATAGTTTTAAAAACATGTACCTAATAATTAATAATTATTTCCTTGTCCTGTGATATATTACCACTGGGATCATACACAGACGCGTGCGCGCGCATGCACACACACACACACACACACACACATATATATATATATATATATATATATATATATATATATATATATATATATATATATATGTGTGTGTGTGTGTGTGTGTGTGTGTGTGTGTGTGTGTGTGTGTGTGTGTGTGTGTGTTAGTAAAAAATGTAACAACATTGCACATGTGTAAAAGTAGTCAGAAATATTATAACATTGGGAGTCTGATGCTGTTAAAGGTAAATAGAAGCCAAGAATACTTGACCACCTTGCCACTGATGGACATTATGCAACAAGTTGTTACCTTCTTGGTAGTAGGGGTCTAATTATGACGGGTGTGTTAAGTCATGAATAAGAGAGAGAGAAGGTGGGGGGCTGAAGTTAGGTTCCTTAAGGTTAACCGCGGATATTAAGGTTTGTCTTTTCTTAATAATAATATTAGGAACATAGTCTATTTACTTTGATCATCTTGTTTTTTAATTGCTTCTGCTCCTCGTTATTTATAAAGCTGGTGGAAGAGTTTCGACTATCAGAACCCAACGCTGATTCGGTTTCATTATGGAAATATCGTAGTTCCTTAAAACCATCATCATCATCTCCTCCTATGTCTATTGACGCAAAGGGCCTCGGTTAGATTTCGCCAGTCGTCTATATCTTGAGCTTTCAATTTAATACTTCTCCATTCATCATCATCTACTTTGCGCTTCATAGTCATCAGCCATGTAGGCCTGGGTCTTACAACTCTTCTAGTGCCTTGTGGAGCCCAGCTAAGTGTTTGGTGAACTAATCTCTCTTGGGGAGTGCGAAGAGCATGCCCAAACCATCTCCATCTACCCTTCATCATGATCTCATCCCCATATGGCACTCGAGTAATCTCTCTTATAGTTTCATTTCTAATCCCGTCCTGCCATTTAACTCCCAATATCCTTCTGAGGACTTGGTTCTCAAATCTACTAAATCTATTGGACATTGTTTCATTGTCATACCATGATTCATGTCCATAGAGTAACACCGATCTCACTAAACTGATATATAGTCAGATTTTTAGTAATTTCAGGCGATTTGATTTCCAAATTCTACTTAACCTAGCCATTGTCTGATTTGCTTTTTTCAATCTTTCACTAAACTCTAATTCTAAAAACCCTGCATTGGGGATCATAGTTCCTAAATACTTAGAAGATTCTACCTCATTAATCCTTTCTCCTTCCAATGATATTTCATCTTCCATTGCATACTCAGTTCTCATCATCTCTGTCTTTCTTCTATTTATCTTCAGCCCAACCTCATGTGATATTTAATGCATTCTGATAAGCTAGCATTGGAAATCCTGTGGTGTTCTTCTAACAAGGACAACATCATCAGCATACTCTAGGTCTGCTAAAATCCTATCACCAATTCAGTCCAATCCTTCTCCACCATCTCCGACTGTTCTACGCATTACAAAATCCATGAGGAGGATAAACAACATAGGTAACAACACATTCCCTTGATAAGACTCCATTAACATTAACTTTGCACTTGTTTTGCTCATAAACAGACTTAATCAAATTTACATTTTTAGAGGAATTCCATAATAACACGGAACTCTCCACAAAATTGGCCGGTGCACACTATCAAAGGCTTTTTCATAGTCCACAAATGCCATCAAAAGGGGATTTCTATATTCCACTCATTGCTGTACAACGTCTCAAAATGAAAATTAGGTCAGTGCAACTTCTACCTTTTCTAAATCCTGCTTGTTCATATCTCAGCTTTTCAACAATTTTTCTCTCCAGTCTCTTTTAGAATAAGCATGCTATATATTTCCATAACAACTGACGTAAGTGTTATGCCTCTGTAATTATTGCAATCAGTCAGGTCTCCCTTTTTTGCTATTTTCATCAACACTCCTAGCTCCCATTTATCAGGTTTTGCCTCTTCATGTCACATTTCACAAAATAATCTAGTAAGTAGTCTAGGAGTACCTACCTTTTCGGCCGGTATCATCTCGGCAGTTATTCCATCGTATCACGGGGCTATCAAACTCTTTAGGTTTTTAGGATAGCTTTGACTTCAAACACACTGAATTCATTCATGGGCACATTAAAGTCTTCATCAGCTTCAGGTATATCAATCAAATTATTACTTTCATATCTCTCAAATTATTCCCTTCATATCTCAATTATTCCCTTCATATTCCCTTAAAACCATAGAACATGAATATACGGTTTATTGAAATATTTGAAATTTTAAGAAACGAGGAATGTTAATGGATAATAAAAACTGGTTTGCTGAATTGAAGACCGCAATACGGGGTGATTAAGTTTTATTTCTCTGTCCATTTTAGCAGTGGAATGCCAGAGAATTTAATTTCAAGTCGCAGAGCTTCACAATCTTGAAAGAAAAACAGTCAAAACTATACAAAATAATATTTTAGTAAGAGCCCTTTTATTGATCTTGATTACTGTTCAGATTTCAAAATTTTAAGGCTGTACCAGCAGAACCTAAAACATTAACTGTAATTCCATGATTTTGATGCTTTACTGGAATTTACATGTTTTAATTTCAACACTGTGTGAATCTAATAGGGCCCTCTTAATTTCCATTTGTTTTTTCTTCGGTACTGTAACTGTATCAGAAGAAAGTTTGCTATTTCGTGAAGAATGAATTGTATTTCATATGAAAAATATTTGAATTTATGTAGTTTCGCATTTCATTATTTCTGAAAAAGGGCCTCTGAATTGTTGTTTTTGACTCCATATTCTAAGGAGGTTTCAGTCCAGATAAGAAGAATAATCTTTGTAATTTTTTGCAGTTCCAAATAGGTTATTCAGATTTTTATATCTTGAGTATAGATAGGTTAAAGGTTGCTCACGACTGGCAGGGGGAAGGGACAGTGACAATGGCCTAGAGACTAACTATATATACATACAATCAGCCCCTCTCTGGCCAAACTAGGACCAGCGAGGGCCAGGCAATGGCTGCTGATGACTCAGCAGGTAGACCTATGGGCTCCCCCAAATCCCGCCATCATTACCTCACAAGGAGGTTGAGGTTACAGACACTACAAGACACTATAGAGCTTGAGCGTCGAACACCAGGCAGCAAAGTATCCAATAACCCACCAATTTGAAAACAAATACTTTAAGAGGGAAAAAGAAATAATAAATTTTACATTGGTGTCAATGTTATTTCCTACTAATTATCCATAGCCAAACCAAAGAGTCAATAACTTACTTCATGACAGTACAGACAGTGTATCTATGAAAAAAATTAAAGTGTGATAAATAACTTCCAGGAAGACCTCCCCTAAGATATCTAAATCTTAACCTGGGGAACTAGAGCTCCAACACAAGTGCCAATGGTTAAAAAACTCACAATGTTATGGTTCATCAACCATCACACGGGTTCAAGTTCAGAGATTAATCTATGCAGTTTAATTTGTCAATACCAATACCACCTCGGTGTTCAACCACAGGAAAGTTCACCCCAACTGAGGATACAAAACAATAATTAACATAAAACAATAGCACAAGAGCGTGAGAGGGAGCAGTACTGCATGGGTTAAGGTATTCTTAAATTTTCCTGAGGGGATATGTTTACTGAGGACGGGTCGTATGGGTCCCTACAAGCGTTATTGTGTCACACTGTTTAGCACAGTAATTGAAGCTTGAATGGGCAATTGTTCTAGCGCAACATACAAACCTTCTGCTCTTTAGGTAGGAGTATTTATTTTGGCGAAGCTGAAAGTAGCCAATAAAGCTTTTAACTACGAGGTGTAACTGCTCTCCACTAGTTGGGGGGGGGGGAGCGAGGTAGGCTAGCCCCCACTTACACCAGCACCAACAACTGACTGTCACTTTTTAATTCGGCTCGGTGGAGTACAGATGTGTCTTACTCTGACAAACCAAAGCTAAAACTTTACTTAGTTTCCCTTTTCAGGTGTGAGTGACCGTGAGGATCTGACCGATGCGGGTTTGTCTGGACACTAAAGGGTGCTGTTGCGGCACCTTCATATCGGCGAAAGAGATCAATCCTAGTGGTGTCTGGCGTGCGTGCAAAGGACGCTCTTGCATGCAGGAGTCTCCGTGTGCCCTACCAGGAGTTGTGATATGGTAGGCGCTGAAAGAAGAAGGCTAAGAGAGATTTTTCCTCTTCAAGGTCAACCTCAAAAGTAAACAATTCTCGCCATATTTCTCCGTTGGTTCAATCTCACCAGTCTGACTCTACTCAATCGATTTCACCTGGGGTCAGTCAAGTACGAGCAAGTACAGTACTCTGGTAACTCGGGGACAACCTTGCATGACAGGGCCCTCCGTTGCCTCCCCTAGAGAGGCAGTGCTGAACATCGCCACAGGGGAGTCTGTCAGACGACACAATTCCTCTTTTGTGGCCTTCCTTGTGGCTGACGGGTCCTCCGTCTAAGGAAAAGCTATAAGAAGTTTTGCGATTAGACGTATGTGCACACTCGATCACAGATGCTTTCTCTCCTACTCGCCCCGACGTTCACCTTGCTAAGGTGTGTGGGCATGAGCAGCTGAGGACAAGCACTGCTCAGAGTGAAAGTTGTCAAGAGATCCTGCGATCTCAGGGACTATCTTCAGCTACGTTCCAAAAGTAGTTCACTGAGGTAATCTAATGGTTGAGTTCGCTCATCAGGAAGAGAAGCGAAGTGAGCAGCCTGGAAGTCTGCCTTCAGGCGTTAGGTAGTCTACCCTTCCAAGGGAAGACAACCTTCTACCAACTCTTGTTCGTCAATCTCCTCGGCCGCGAGGTGATGCACCATCAGGAGTGAAGTTTGAATGGGCAGTTTTTCCTATCTGTGGGAGAGGTCTTCTCCTGAGTGGTCTCCCCCTCTGGGGGTCCACCAAAAGGTGTTAGATTCATCTTTGCCCTGCTTCACTTAATCGGAGCACAGATTTTCAGATCTGTATGACAAGAATGGGATACGGTTTTCATCTTTAATTCCTCCTCGCCATCATGCCCTACAGAGTAGTGTATTGCGCTACGCTAGGCTGGAGTCTGGGGAGACCACGCCTAAGGTTTCCACCTCGCAAGGGGTAGGATCCACCTCACTGCCAGTGCGCAAGCATCCAGTTCACTGTCCTTCCTCACCCTCCTTCAGAGGACTTGGTGAGTGGAAAAGCTCCTCTCTTAGACACTTTCATAAGGGAACACGCACACTAGCCACTTGCAGCGCAGGGTGCTTTACCTCCTAGCATGGAGACACGGAGAGCGTATCCACTGGAGTCAGATAAGCATGTTATCCCTTACGAGTGCAAAGCTCCTGGTCTCAAGTTTGATAACTTGCACTTTTCAGACACCTGCTCTAAGGTGAAGGCGAGCTTTATCTTGTGTACACACAGGTACAATGAATGCGCAGTTCCAGATCTCGCCGTGTGAGCGCACACTTCAGCTGAGTGAACTGGAAAGAGTGCACAAGTCAGCACACACTACCAGCCTTTGTCTTGCTAGGGTGCACAAGAAGAGTTCTCCTTACCAGTTAGGATTAAGTTGCGTATGCAAGCGCACGCGACCAGTCCTCGCACTACCACTGCGCACAGGTAGCGTTGCCTAACCTGAGCAGGCAGGAAAGACCCACGAGTCTGAACAGGTTGACAGCTCTTGTTGGCACAGAGAGCAGGAGCAGGATTTTGATCGCGAGCCAAGGACCTCTCATCCTCTTCCTTTCCAAGGCATACCACCTAAGCCTCGCAAACAGGCATGGGGAGCGCTTCCGGGAACCTCATTTCCGAAAGATACAGCATGGTTCAAAGACCTAGTACAGGCAGTGAGACAAGCAGTTTAGGTACAGTATGAGAATTACCTGTAGGCCAAGGATCCGAACAGGCAAGATCCCACTTGGGAGAGACTTGGTATGATCCCAATAATCACCAAGAAGAGGAAAAGTGACTGAAAGGCCGTCACTCCCCCACCAGGGGATACGATCCATCCGCGAGCGAGTAGGGGATCCAGGTTTCATAAAGAGATCTCCTTGATGGTGTACTTTAGGCTCTCGACTATAGAATTGGGCCGGACAGAACCTCCCACTTTGGCAATGGAGATTCCTCTGCCTCCTCCTCCACACCTCGGAAGGTACAGGATTAGCGTAACCAGCAAGGAAGCGGGCAGTTTCTCTCTGCTAGATGAATTCAATATTTGTCCCACAGAGAAGAAGGAAACAAAGACTGTATCCAAGAACTGGCGTTCTATGGATGAACGTGAGTCTTGAAGGGAACGCCGGCCAGGTCCTTCAACTCCCGTAAGATAGGAAGATAGTGGACTGTCTCCCAGAACCCATTCTTCATTGAGAAGGAACCATTTTGATGATTGCCACCCTCTCCGGGCTACTATGGGTACTAGCTCAGAAGAGGAAGAACCATTTGACGACGGGTGTGAACATGCAGATGGAGAGCTGCCATCTGCAGCCAGCCCCAAAATCTCTTCCCTGGAGTAAAAAGATGCCGATTGCATTTTCCTGCACTTATTTTCGAGCATCAGAAAGATTAACAACCTGAGAGAACAAGACCAGATCCCGGCTGTAGGTAAGGACACGGTATTGGATCAATTTTCAGATGCACCGAAACCCACCGGAACCAAGGTAGCTTTGCACTGTTCGAGGGGGGGTGATGGCACTGAAGAAGAGAGGTATGCCTAGGTCGCAGGTACTTCACGATCTCTGAGAGCAATGGGCTCCTCACGGTTACTTCCTTCGCTACATTTACGTCAGAGGAATTACTATGAAGTACTAGAAGATGATCCCTCTCCCCTCCCTCACGATCCAGCCATTGTGTCGTTGACCCAATGTTATTCTCTGGCTAAACTGGCGTCTTTGCTGTTTCAGTTCTCTGCAGCTGATGTCACCATCATGAAACGGGTAGCTAAGTGCTCTTTGCAATCCGTTTCATGGATGGATTATTGGTTTGGCATGATCGGGTACCTTGTTAAGAACGAGGACTTCTCTACACCCAAAAGGAGGGAGGCATTGTTTGCCTTCCTACAGTACTATTAGGAGCGAGGACCCTAGAGCTTTTGACCGAGAACGGGGTCAACCAAAGGGTCAACTGGGTTCTGAGACGGCGAGACACCATCGTCTCAAAATTTCAGAGGCAGGTGCCGAGAAGAGAAGCGATGAGGCTTTGTAACTTCCAAATGAACGACCCTTCCCTGTTTAACAGGGACAACATCAAGGCAGTCGCTGATAGGTGGAGGAAAGCCAGTCAAGACAGACTCCTCCAGTGGTTTGTCACCTCCCTTCCTTATCAGGTAAACACACAAAAATAAATATGAAGACAAAAGAGCAAATATGATAGAAAAGTTGGATTTTTTAATGGCAGAATTCCTGGAAATGAAGAAAAGAACATCATATCAGAACAGGAAGGAAACATGGGAGAATCCATATTATCACCAATATTAGATAATGGGGATGAAACACAAACCATCATAGTGATGAATGCACAGGGTTTAGTCACGAGTAACTCTAAAAGGAAAATAGAGTTATTAGAAGAACTAACCCAAATTGATAAAATGGATATACATACTAAATATAAGTGAAACATGGTATTCCCAAGAGACTGGCAGTGATGACCAAAAGGGTTTCCAAACATATAAAGCAGACAGAACAAATAGGAATCTAGGGGGAACCGCAATATATGGAAGACATAAATCAAGGAAAAGTCTATGAAAAATACAGCAACACAATGTGAATTGATTGCGGTAGAATTTGAATATGAAAAAATAGTGAATATTATAGTTTACAGACCCCAAATACTAAGGAGTTTGACAATAATAGAAAAAATAGATGATATATGTAGAAACCATAAAGACTGGAATATACTCCTATCCGGAGATTTTAACTTTCCTTTCATGGATGGAAAGAACGGATAGAAGAAAGTGGTTGTATATATACATATAAAAAAGAGAGTAATAGTAGCGTAGAAGATAAGAGGCAATTTGAAAAGCTTCAAGATATGCTATTAGAACATAATATGCAACAAATAAACCACATTCCAACAAGAGAGGACAATGTCCTACTGTAGATTTAGTATTTGTGAATGAGGTGAATTATGTTGAAGAAATAATAGTGTATAACATGGGAATTTCAGACCACAATGTCATAGAATTAATAGTCCATTCCAAAGCAAGTGAACGCAGAGATAAACAAAGCACAAAACTATGGGAAGGATATGGAAAATATAATTTTTGTAGTAAGAATATAAAATGGTCAGAAATAAATGAAGAATTAAACAAAGATTGGAAAAATGTATTCGTAAGTGATAATATACAGGTAAATACGGATATACTGTACAAAATACTGGAGAAAATTGTTGAAAAATTATGTACCAAAAAAAAAAAATGACCATCAGACATGCATACCAAGAGACAGAAGGATCTTATTTCAGAAAATTAGAAAGTGGAAGAAAAATCTTTCAAAAGAAAAAAATATAGGGAAAATGATGGAAATAAAAAGTATGATAGAAAATGCAGAACAAAAGATTATGCAATCGAAAGCTTAGAAGAAAGGACACTTCAAAATACGTATCAAGAAAAACCCCAAAGTACTTTACTCCTATGCAAAAAAGATGAATAAATTGAGATTAGAAATCGACCCTCTAAGAATTGAAGGACGGGTAACGAATAAAAAAAAGGAAATATGCAACATAGAAAAATATAAGAATGAATTCACGCCAAGAATTGCGAATGAGAATAATGAAACAGAAATGAGAGAAGAAAATATTGAATATCTAACGGATATAGATATTAATGAAGTGGATATTGTGCAGGCTATAAGCAAAATTGAAAATGGATCAGCGGCCGGGCCAGATGGAGTTCCAGCGATTTCGTTAAAAAAAAAAAAACTGCACACACTATCGCAAAGCCGCTTGTAATACTGCTAAGACAAAGTGTAGATATGAGCAAATTATATGTTAGACATAAATTAGCATATATAACCCCTATTTTCAAAATTGGATCAAGATTAGAGGCAAGCAATTATAGACCTGTTAGTCTAACATTACATATTATGAAAGTGTATGAAAGGGTAATAAAAAAGAAAATAATGAATCATTTGGTTAAAAATAATTTAATTTAGGTCAACACTGTTTTGTGCCCGGAAAAAAGTACACAAACCCAACTGATAGCACACTATGAAAAAACACATACAAAAATATGATAAATGAAAAAAACACAGATGTGATCTATCTAGATTTTGCAAAAGCCTTTGACAAGGTAGACCATAATATATTAGAGAAAAAAATGATAAAGCATAATATTGTGGGAAAGATAGGAAAATGGATAAAAGAATTTCTACAAAATAAAAAAAAAAGATAGTGGTTGCAAATGACGAGAAATCAGATGAAGCTCAGGTAATATCTGGCGTGCCACAGGGTACGGTATTAGCTGCACTGCTGTTTGTTATTAAGATCTCAGAGATAGACTGTAATGTTACAGACTCTGTAGTGGGAAGTTTCGCTGATGACACAAGAATAAGTAGAGAAATTACTTGTGATGAAGATAGGAACTCATTACAAAGAGATCTAAACAAAATATATGAATGGGCGGCGATAAATAGGATGGTATTTAACTCCGATAAATTTGAATCGATAAATTATGGAAACAGAGAAGGAATGGTATATGCATACAGGGAACCTAATAATGAGACAATCACAAACAAGGAAGCAATTAAAGACCTTGGTGTAATGTTAAACAGGAATATGTTATGCAACTACCAAATAGCAACACTGTTGGCTAAATGTAAAGCAAACATGGGAATGATATTCAGACACTTTAAAACAAGAAAATCTGAACACATGATTATGCTTTACAAAACTTATGTACGTAGTACACTCAAGTACTGCAATGTGATATAGTACCCACACTACCAAAAGGATATTGCACAAATAGAGAGTGTACAAAGGTCCTTTACTGCTAGAATAAAAGAAGTTAAGGACCTTAACTACTGGGAAAGACTGCAATTTTTAAAATTGTACAATCTAGAAAGGAGAAGAGAATGCTACATGATAATACAAGCATGGAAGCAAATAGAAGGAATTACTGAAAACATCATGGAGCTAAAAATATCAGAAAGAGCAAGCCGAGGTAGATAAATAGTGCCCAAAACTATACCAGGGAAACTAAGGAAGGCACACAGGACATTAATCCACTACACACCAGCATCGATAATGCAGCGACTATTTAATGCGCTGCCAGCTCATCTAAGAAACATATCAGGAGTGAGCGTAGATGTGTTTAAGAATAAGCTCGATAAATATCTAAGATGCATCCCAGACTGGGAGATGCAAAATACACCGGAAGATGCATTAGCAACTCTCTGGAGGATATACAGTACGAGGTGCCTCACACTGAGGGACCTGGGGGAACCCAAACATAGAATAAGGCAATAAGGCAAAAACCTCCGCCACAGAGAAACTCTCCAACCAAACCCCAAGGCCAGAAGAAAAGCACACCCAAGAAGAGGCCATTGCAAGTGCAAGATCCCCTTTCAACCCTTGGTTGGCAGATAGGGCAGAGAAAACAGTATGCCCCAGCAAGGGCATTCCTGCTAGGTAGGCGATTCCCCAGGCCAGTCCACCAGTGGGGGATGCCTAAAAAGCAGATGGCGGAAGTGGATGCACTACGGAGCAGACACTTGGTCCGTTTCTGTATTAAACAAGGGGTACATATTCCTTTCACTAACTCTCCCCCTCCTCTGATCCTATTTCCAATGATGATAGATTCCTACGTGATGGGATCAGAAAGGGAACAGGCCTTTCGAGCCAAAGTCTGGGCTATGTTAAAGAAGGACGCTCTCCAAGAGGTCACGGAGGGGTCCCCAGGCGTCTACCATTGCTTATTTCTTGTCAAAAAGGCATCTGGAGGCAGATCAGTCATCAATCTCTCAGCCTTGAATGAGTTTGTTCAAGAAACTCCATTTAAGATGGAGACGTCTCAAATGGTTAGACAGGCTGTCAAACCTCACGACTTCACAACATCGTTGGATCTAAAAGACACGTACTTCCAGACCCCAATACATCTGTCATGAAGGAAGTACCTACGATTCTTGGTAGCAGGACAGATATACCAGTTCAAGGTGCTGTGCTTCGGCCTGTCCACAGCACCTCATGTGTTCACGAGGATTTCATTCTGGTGTCCACCTGGGCACACAAGAATGACATTCATCTGCTTCGTTATCTAGATGATTCGCTGATTCTACCAGACTCAAGGGAGACCCTTCTCCGTCGAGACAAGCTTCTCGCCTTTTATCAGGATATGGGGATCTTGATAAATCACGAGAAGTCTCATCTGCAACTGGTCCAAGACATGGTATATCTAGGAATAAGAATCAGAACCACACTAAGCAATATCTTTCCATCCGAGGATCACATAGAGACTGAAATCGATAGTCCAGGGCTTTCTGACATGGGACAAATTGCCAGCACATCAGTGACAAAGACTGCTGGGGTACCTAACATTTCTCGAAGTTGGTACCACACAGCCGTCTCTACAGTGGTAGCTGAAGACCTTTTTGGTCTCAGCACTGGGACCCACCAGGCATCCTGGTGCCAGTGGGACTAGAGTAAAAGAGAGACCTGAGCTGGTGGGTGTTAGATGCCAACCTCCCCAGGGGAGTAGATCTTCTCTCTCCTCCCCCTAGATTTGATGCTCTTCACAGACATACTAAAAGAATGGTGGAGGCTCACCTGTCAATTTCCTTACAGCATCTGGACATTGGTCCAAATCCAAAAGGCAGTGCTGCATAAACCTCTTAGAAATGTGTGCTGTCTATCTGGCCCTCAAGCTCTTTCATCAGCTCCTTTCAGGGCACTGTTGTGCTGATGAGCAACATTACAGTGCTGTCCCACATAAACAAACAAGGAGGTACATTTTCCCAGCACCTATGCAAACTGCCTATGAAAATCTTCATATGGATAGAAGAAAATTCGGTAGCCTTAACATCCCAATTCATCCTGGGCAAGAAGAATATGCTGGCGGACAATCTGAGCAGGATTCAGTTAGTTGGCTCCGAATGGTCCTTGAATCAACAGGTAGGCAATAAATTCTTGACTTTGTTGGGATTGCCGACAATAGACCTGTATGTCATGTGACGTCCCTTAACTGGAAACTACAGTAACTGTGTACAATACTGCTCTCCAGTAGCGGATCAACAAGCGTTTTGACAGGACGCTTTTCAACACCCGTGGGACGGGATGGACATCGATGTGTTCCCCCCTTCTGCCTAGTAAGAAGGCTATTGAACAAGGTAAGGACATCGCAAGATCTAGCAATGACCCTCATAGCTCTCCTGTGGCAACATTTAGAATGGTTCCCAAGCCTTCTACATCTGCTCACAGAGGCACTGAAGGAGCTCCCTCCACTTCCTGAGCTACTTGGACAACCACACGAGAAGATCTTCACCTAGCAATACCATCGCTACATCTTCACGCCTGGAGACTATTCAACAACTGCTCACAAAGAGAGGCTTTTCGAAACCAATTGTGAAACACATGGCAGGATACCTCAGAAAATTGTCGGCTGCAGTGTACCAGTTGAAGTGGTCCATCTTTTGTGGTTGGTGTCGTGGACTGGGCATTGCTCCACTTGGTGCCTTTCTTCCAACAAGAGAGGAATTCCTGTTGTACTTCAGAGAAGAAAAGCTCTACTTGGTGTCGGCAGTAAAAGGCTATGGCTCAGCTTTAAGCCTGTGCTTTGAGCTGAATGGAGTTAACATTTCCTCTTCAATGGAATTTTCCCTCCTCATACGAAACTTTGAGCGTACCTGCCCCCAGTCAGACCACCTTCTTGGAATGTTGTCAAGGTCTTATGTTCACTAAAAGGAGCTCCTTCCTAACCTCTTCTTCAAGTGTCAGACCGAGACTTGACGCTGAGGATGGCCTTCTAGCCGTGGCCTCTGTGAAGAGTTAGCCAGCTACATGATCTCTCTTATGACACCACCCATTCAAGGGGATAAGGGCAAGTTACACTCGGTTTTGTCCCTGAGTTTATAGCCGACTCAAAATCCATCTGTAGCAGATCCTAGATTTGGGCCCTTTCAGATTATGAGTATCTGGTCTGTAACAGATGATCTTAATCCACTGCTATTATGCCCTGTGAGGGAACTGAGAGTATGCCCTGAAAGAATGAGAGGAGCCCGTCCTTAAATCAACAGACACTTTGTTAGCACTGGAAGAACAAAGAGGAGAATCAAGAAGAACTCTCTCTTCTTAGATCAGACAGGTAATAGAGAAGGCCGTTTCACCCGATCTCTCTGCTTCTGACCCTGTGCATCATTTCAGGGGGTTAGGCACTTCCCTAACATTCCGTAAGAATTTTTTTGAGAGGCAGGTGATGCAAGCGGCCGTGTGGAAACGTCAAACAACGTTTACCACCCACTACCTACAAGGCATAACCCACAGGACCCTAGACATATTCAAAATAGGTTCTGTGATGGCTGCTCAAAATGTGGTCTAATACACCTCGGCTCCCTTATAGGACAAGTAGCAAATGGTCGAGGGCAGATGTTACCCGCGAGTAAGTCTAGGGTAAATGTAAGAGTCACTGTCCACTTCCTACTTCATCTTTCCCTCTCTTGAGGCACACCATGCGAGGAATTCTGCATAGCTGGAGATGATCTCGTTTATCTGCGGGTGAGTACCGTAACCTTTGTGCCATCAGCTACCCCCAAAAAGTCCTGCCATAATTGCAAAAATGACGGTTAGTTGCAGGTGCTGGTTTGAGGGGGGCTAGCCTGGCCCGCTCCCCCCCCCCTCTTAACTAGGAGAGGGTAGTTACACCTCATAGTTAAAAGCTTTATTGGTTAGTTTCAGCTTTGCCGAAATAAATACTCCTATGTAAAGAGGTCCAGGTTTGTATAGCTCAGAAAAATGGAGTTTTTATGATAAAACAAAGTTTTATGAATACTTACCTGGCAGTTATATATATATAGCTTAGTCTCTGACGTCCAGCAGAATTTTTCAAAAATCGCGGCAACCGCCGTGTGGTGGTTGTGCGGTTAAGTGGTTAACAACCCTTACAGGGTGGTACTTGGAATAATTCCCGTTTTCTGTTCCTCAGATCATCTTTGCCCGACCTGTCTCCTGAGGGGAGGTGGGTAGGCCTCAAAATATATATATAACTGCCAGGTCAGTATTCATAAAACTTTGTTTTATCATAAAAACTCCATTTTTATGAATAGAACTTACCTGTCAGTTATATATATATAGCTGATTCACACATTTGGAGGAGGGTGACAGACAGTAAACATCGTTGGGAAAACAACAAAAAGTTGTAGGAGAAAAAACACCTTGATTCCTTACCTGCTAAGGTAACTGACTTCAAAGGTTCCTGCCTCTTGAGTCGCTTTCCCTTAGGAGTGTCAGCCAGGAGTGGACCTGTCATGCTGAAAACAACTCAATCGAGTCTGTCAAACGGGGTGAGACCAACAACTTGACTAGACTTCAGACATACCTTTGCCCTTTTTTTTTTTAAAACTGCAACCTTACTAAAACTAGCCACCTAACCTTGCGGAATAGATATAAACTATCTAGCTAGACTGAGGGTACTGTACCACAAGTCAAAGTCCTCAGACAACTGTAAAAACACCGACCCAAACACAGGTATACAAAAGCTAAGGTTGAGGGGAGGTAGTAACTCCTTTGCTTAATTCAGAAGCTGTAGCTACGTATGGGCCCAAGGTGTAACACCTTTCATAATCCACTCTTACCTATCTGAGGTAATGAGAGGCGAACACAGAGTTGCTTCTCCAGAACGTTGCATCCATAATCTGCCTAACTGACATATCCTTACGATATGCCAGCGAAGTAGCAATAGCTCTCACTTCGTGAGCCCTTACTTTCAAAAGGCCAAAGTGCTCCTCCTCACACAAGAGGTAAGCTTCTCGTATAGTCTCCCTCAGGCAGAATGACAATGCATTCTTTGAAAGGGGCTTTTGCGGATGTTTCACTGAGCACCATAAGGAATTAGAAGCACCTTTAACATTCTTAGTGTGAGATAAATAAGCTCTAAGGGCTTTAACTGGACAGAGGAGCCTCTCCTACTCTTGACCCACTAGATTAGTGAGGTTGGGGACCTCAAAAGTCCTCGGCCAGGGTTTTGATGGATTCTCATTCTTGGCGAGGAAGTCAATCCTCAAAGCACATACCGCTCCATTTTGATTGAAGCCCACTTGTTTCTCAATAGCATGAACCTCGCTGATCCTTTTAGCTGTGGCCAGAGCCATCAGGAAGAGGGTTTTCTTCTTAGCATCTCTAAGAGAAGCTTGTGAGATGGGTGTGAACTTCTTGGTGCATAGGAACTTCAGAACCACATCCAGATTCCAAGCTGCGGGCCTTAACTGAGCCTGCTTAGTTGTCTCAAAAGACTTCACGAGGTCTTGCAAGTCTTTATTCTGAGACAAATCTAAGCCTCTGTGCCTACAGACAGCTGAGAGCATACTCCTATACCCTTTAATCGTGGATACGGCCAGTTTAGCATCCTGTCTGAGGGATAACAAAAAAATCCGCTATTTGGCTCACAGAGGTAGTGGTTGAGGAAACTTTGTGCTGCCTTCTCCAAGCTCTAAAGGTTTCCCACTTAGAATGGTAGACCCTTTGTGAAGAGACCCTCCTCGCTCTGGCGATAGCTCTTGCAGCTTGCGCAGAAAAACCTCTCGCTCTGACAAGCTTCTCGATAGTCTGAAGGCAGTCAGTCTTAGAGCGAGGGGGTTTTGATGATACCTCTCGAAGTGGGGCTGTTTTAGAAGCTTTGGACTTGTAGGAAGGCTTCTTGGAAAGTCCACCAACATGTCCACCACTTCCGTGAACCATTCTCTTGTTGGCCAGAATGGAGCTACTAGGATCATTCGTCCTGATTCGAGGAGAGCGAATTTCCTGACGACCAGATTGATGATCTTGAACGGGGGGAACGCATATGTGTCCATCCCCGTCCAATCCATCAAAAAGGCGTCTACTGCTATTGCCTCCTCGTCCGGGATTAGGGAGCAGTAGTTGGGGATCCTCTTGTTTTGGTTGGAGGCAAAGAGGTCTATTAAAGGTCTCCCCCATAACTTCCACAGACTCTGACAGACGTTGGTTGAGGGTCCATTCTGTGGGAAGAACTTGCCCTTTCCTGCTGAGCATGTCTGCTCTTACATTCCTCTGTCCCTGCACGAATCTTGTTAACAGTTCTATCTTGTTTTACTTTGACCATAGAAGGAGCTCCTTTGCTGTTTCGAACAGAGACAGAGTGAGTTCCCCCTTGCTTCCTGATGTAAGCTAGAGCCGTTGTGTTGTCCGAGTTGACCTCCACTATCCTCCTTGACACTGAGTCTTTGAAGGCCTTTAGTCCTAACAGAATGACCATCAACTCATTCCTGTTGATGTGCCACCCTGCTTGCACCTTTCCCTAAGAGCCTGAGACCTCCTTGCTTCCTAGTGTTGCTCCCCATCCTGACTCCGAAGTGTCTGAGAACAACACTAGGTCTGGGATCTTCCTGTACAGGGAGATTCCTTCTCCTAACAACGCTGGATCTAGCCACCAAATCAGATGATCCTTGACTTCTGCTGGAATGGGGAAGGAAAAGGAGTCTTCCTGAATCTTCCTGTTCCATACCTTTGATAGGAAGTGTTGAAGAGGTCTGAGGTGCAGTCTTCCAAAAGAGACAACTGTTCGAGCGAGGAGAGGGTTCCCAGCAAACTCATCCACTCCCTCGCTGAGCACTTCTGTCTCTTCAAGAATTTTTGAACTTTCTCGAGGTACCTGGTCTGCCTCTCTTGGGAGGGAGAAGCCCGAAAATGAACTGAGTTCAGAACCATCCCCAAATAAAGAATATTCTGACTCGGCTCGGTCTGAGATTTCTCCCTGTTGATGACGAGACCCAGTTCTTGAGCCATCATGAAAGTCTTTTGTAGGTCCTCCAGACATTTTTCTTTCGACCGCGATCGTATCAACCAGTCGTCCAGATAAAAAGATACTCTAATCCCCTCTTGATGAAGCCACCCTGCCACATTCCCCATTACTCTGGTGAAGACTTGAGGAGCAGTGCTGAGACCGAAGCAAAGGGCCTTGAACTGGAAGCACTTGCCCTGGATCATGAATCTCAGGTATTTCCTTGAAGTTGGATGGATGGGGACATGAAAATAAGCGTCCTGTAAATCCAGAGACACCATCCAGTCCCCTGGAGGTACTGCTGCCAGCACCGACTAAGTCGTCTCCATGGTAAATTTTGTCTTTTCCACGAAGACGTTCAGAGCTGACATCCAGAACGGGTCTCCATCCACCCTAGTTCTTGGGTACCAGAAACAGGCGATTGTAGAAACCTGGGGAGGATAGTTCCAGAACTGGTTCTATCGCTCCCTTCTCCAGCATCAGGTTGACCAGATCCAGAAGGGGCCTTTGTTTCACTGCATCTGAGTACTGAGCCACTAAGGCTAGAGGAGTATTTGAAAGCGGAGGCTTCTTCGAAAGGGGGATCTTGTATCCCTCCTTGATGACCGAGAGGGACCAGGCGTCCGCCCCTCTTTTCTTCCAAGCCTGCCAAAAAGTGACAGTCTTGCTCCTATCGCTGTCTGGAGGACTTGCACTTCACTTCTTGGAGCGGGATCTAAACGAACCTCTATTCGTCCTTCTGCCCGTCTCCTGCCTTCTTCCTCTGAAGTCTGATCTCGAAGGAGCTCTACCTCGAAAGGGCTGTTGGAATTTCCTCTCCTTTCTCTTCAGAGACGAAGGAATGACTGGCAAAGGCTTTCTAGCAGAGCGCGATAGGAGGTCTTGAGTGGCCTTTTGCACAAGCGAAAGGGTAATGTCCCTGACAAGGGACTCAGGAAAGAGCTGTTCTGAGAAGGGGGCGTAAAGGAGCTAAGACCTCTGCGCAACAGTCGCTGATCTAGAACCAAAATAACATAACAGGGCCCTCTTCTTCAAAACTCCTGCCGAAAAAAGGGAAGCCAACTCATTAGACCCATCCCTAAGAGCTTTGTCCATGCATGACATGATACTAGTAAGGTCTTCTGTTCCCTCCATTTGTTCTGTTTTCCTGGCCAGAGTACCTAGAGACCAGTCCAAAAAACTAAAAACTTCAAAAGCTCGGAAAATCCCCTTGACTAGGTGATCAAGCTCAGACATTAACTACATAACCTTCGCCGAGTTAAGGGCATGCCTTCTAGCAGAGTCCACAATACCAGAGAAGTCACCCTGGGAGGAGGCAGGAACTCCCAGACCCAGAGGTTCTCCAGTCTCATACCACATGCCCGCCTTCGAAGCAAGCCGAGCTGGTGGAAAAGAGAAGGGGGTCTTAACCGCTTGTCTACGCTCCTTCATCCATTTGTCAACTTTAGCGACAGCCTTCCTAGCTGAGATAGAGAGGTTCATTTTGATGAAGGCCGACTGTTTTTTGGCCTTCTTCCTGCTAAACTGCGATTGAGGAGAACGAGGGGAAGAAGGTTGAAACTCCTCCCCATAAAGCTCAAGGAGGGAGCGAGAGAGAACCTTATAATCCCCAGCCGCGTTCGCAGGCTTGTCTTCATCCTCTGAGACATCCTCAAGATCTTGTCTCACCTCTACTACAGCTTCTCTTTGGGCAGAAGGTTCACCTGAATCTGAAAGAGGCAAATCGTAGGATGCGTCCTGTAGGAGAGGGCTGTAAGCATCCTGACACCGAGAACCGCGTGCTGGAATCGTCCTGGCGCCGAGCGCTAGAAGAGTCCTTGAGGCGGTAGGTGGATGCGTCCTGGCGCCGAGAGTAGGAAGCGTCCTTTCGCCGAGAGCTCCAATCGTCCTGGCGACGAGAAGCGGAATCGTCTTGGAGAAGCAGGCTGGAATCGTTCTGGCGCCGTGAGCGAGAGACGGAATCGTCCTGATGTCGAGTATCGCCAGAGTCCTGGAGGCGAGTCGATGAGGAAGAAGCGCGGTACCGCGCCTTTGATGAATCGCGCTGAGGTTCCCTGGCAGAGGAACTCCGTTCCCTCTTAGAGGCCGATTTCTTGACCGGTAAAGAGTCGTCCTTACATCTGTCCGACTGGGGGGTAGGGCGGCTAAAAGCTTAAACCAAAGAAAAAAGCTGCTCTTGCATAGCAGTCATAAACGACTTAGCGACTCCTGCTGGATCCTGCGGTCCCAAAGGCGATGGCTGTTGAGTAGCGCTGGTAGACGGAGAAGGATCTCTCGCCGGTCTTTCTTGACTTTCGTCTCTCGGCTTTGGCCTTTTCACTGGAACGGTGTCCAAGTCATCCTCAGAAGGACAAGGTTCGGGGCTACTTGAACCGGGAGAGTGAGAAAGAGTCTGTTCAGTTCGGTTCCACCTCCTCTTGGTTGGTCTCGAAGCCTCATACTGCCATTTGTCTGGGAGAGGGGTTTGGGGAAGACACCATCACATGCGACACGCCTTTTCCGTGGCAGTCAAGAGCAGCCTGTGAAAATGCAACAGGACTGTCTGAGGCGATGGCTGACCGAGGATACGTACCTCTCACCCCCTTCCGGTCGTCGACGTACCTTCTCCCTTGGTCCTGGGAGCTTGGTAGAGGTCTAGACCTAGGGTAATGACAAGTTCGATCAGTCACCACCTCCACTGCACTTTCATAAGCACTAATCTCACTCTCACTCTTACCTTTTAAGGCTGAAAGTTGATCTTTAATATACGTACTTCAACTTAGCCGCCATCCTGGCGTACCGAGGGTCATCTGCAGATACAGATCCTGTAGAAGGGGCAGGAGCTACTACCTCAGGGGAAGGTTCAACTTCCAAAGAGGAATTAATTAAAGGTTCAATGGAAATATCTAAACTACGCTCACTAGCAGATTTAGATATAGATCTCGAAGCCCTCCTTACTTTATCTAGCTCTAACTTGCGCACATAGCGCTTCATAGCTAACCAATCTTTCTCACTCAAAATCTCACATTCCTTGCACCTTTTATCAAGTGCACAATCAAAACCCCTGCAACCCAAACAAACAGTGTGAGGGTCTACCGAAACTTTCGGTAACCTCACCTTGCATTCCTCATTTACACACACACGAAAATGAAGTTTCTCACTCATATTTAACAAATCAATAATAACAGAATAAACACAAACACGATTGCCGAACCCCCAAATCAATGTACTTCACCAAAAATAAGTCCGGTACAGCAACACAGGGAAAGCGAAACGAAAAACTCCAATGGCGGACCAACGATGTTGTCAGTCCAACCGGCAGAGATGATCTGAGGAACAGAAAATGGGAATGATTCCAAGTACCACCCTGTAAGGGTTGTTAACCACCTAACCGCACAACCACCACACGGCGGTTGCCGCGATTTTTGAAAAATTCTGCCGGACATCAGAGACTAGCTATATATATATAACTGCCAGCTAAGTTCTATTCATAAAAATACAAATTATCTCCAAATTTGTTTCTTTGAAAGAAAGTGACTGCACAACCTGTCATAATATTTTCTAAGCATCTCTTTCCTACAAGAGCCACCATTTTATTGTAGCCAACTAGACCCTCCTTGATTTCTGCCGTTGTCAGTGGGTTGCCCTCCTCCCCCTCACTGCGAGAGAACTATACCTGAACTTTGTTCAGTTGCATGGCCTACAACTCCTTCAGGTCGTCAATCGTAAGTTCCTCATGCTCCTCCTCGGTAAGCTCATTGATGTTGTCCTCATCAACTTCCAGACCCAGGTAGATGACTGCAGAAATGTGTAGGACTGAAGCTTAGGGTGCCATGTGATCAAAAATTGTGATTGCAATAATCCTTTGTAAAAGCAGAGGTCTTGAAGAGTGTCAATAAAGAATTCAAGAAATAATCTCGCAGCTCCATGGGAATATACCTGGAAATGAATCCTAACTGTCTGGCATATACAATAAAGTGTAATTGATTGATTGATAAAATCAGAGGTGGTGCTGCATGTCGATCTTAAAACTCCTAACTAATGCAGACTTTTAATTAGGCAGAGAGATACAGATAGAATAGTAATAAATTCTAATGTACAACTTACATTCTTAGTTACTAATATAATGCTCGATGAAGTAGGAACCATCAAACATTTCATACGAACATCAAAAGACTGTGCCGTGGAAATCTACCTGTGTCAACATAACGAGCATTGAATATTGACAATGCCAGTCAATATGATTAACAAACTGAAGTAGAGGTGAGGAGAGGGGTAGCTCAAATAAATAGTACAAAGGATAAATTAGAGTGGAAAACGAAGAGAGTAAATAAAATGAATTATGCAAGAGATAAATGAGAATAAAAAAGATAAATAAAAAGTGGACAAATAAATCTTCATAGCGGCCCTGCTAGCATTCAAACACCACCTTTTGCAATTAAACAAGGCCTTTGACTTGATTTGTGAATTTATAGCCAAGAACTAGGGCCTAGAAAGCCATTCAGCACCCAACCATAACTTTAAGAAAGCCATACAGTTTCAGTATGAATTAAAAGTTAGAGGCTGGACAGCAAGGTGGAACAAAGGAAGTTGGAATAGAGATACAGTTGAAAGCTAAAAAGAGAACGTACTTACGGGTCATACAGACTCTGTTTCCGGTGAGAGTGGGGCTGAGACAGGGATGTGTGATGTCGCCGTGGTTGTTTAACTTGTATGTTGATGGAGTGGTGAGAGAGGTGAATGCTCGAGTGCTTGGACGAGGATTAAAACTGGTAGACGAGAATGACCATGAATGGGAGGTAAATCAGTTTTTGTTTGCGGATGATACTGTACTGGTTGCAGACACAGAAGAGAAGCTTGGACGATTAGTGACAGAATTTGGAAGAGTGTGTGAGAGAAGGAAGTTGAGAGTTAATGGGGGTAAGAGTAAGGTTATGAGATGTACGAGAAGGGAAAGTGGTGCAAGGTTGAATGTCATGTTGAATGGAGTTACTTGAGAAGGTGGATCAGTTTAAGTACTTGGGGTCTGTTGTTGCAGCAAATGGTGGAGTGGAAGCAGATGTACGTCAGAGAGTGAATGAAGGTTGCAAAGTGTTGGGGGCAGTTAAGGGAGTAGTAAAAAATAGAGGGTTGGGCATGAATGTAAAGAGACTTCTATATGAGAAAGTGATTGTACCAACTGTGATGTATGGATCGGAGTTGTGGGGAATGAAAGTGATGGAGAGACAGAAATTGAATGTGTTTGAGATGAAGTGTCTAAGGAGTATGGCTGGTGTATCTCGAGTAGATAGGGTTAGGAACGAAGTGGTGAGGGTGAGAACGGGTGTAAGAAATGAGTTAGCAGCTAGAGTGGATATGAATGTGTTGAGGTGGTTTGGCCATGTTGAGAGAATGGAAAATGGCTGTCTGCTAAAGAAGGTGATGAATGCAAGAGTTGATGGGAGAAGTACGAGAGGAAGGCCAAGGTTTGGGTGGATGGATGAAGTGAAGGAAGCTCTGGGTGATAGGAGGATAGATGTGACCGAGGCAAGAGAGCGTGCTAGAAATGGGAATGAATGGCGAGCGATTGTGACACAGTTCCGGTAGGCCCTCCGATGCCTTAGATGACCGCGGAGGTAGCAGCAGTAGGGGATTCAGCATTATGAAGCTTCATCTGTGGTGGATAATGTGGGAGGGTGGGCTGTGACACCCTAACAGTACCAGCTGAACTCGGTTGAGTCCCTTGTTAGGCTGGGAGGAACGTAGAGAGTTGAGGTCTCCTTTTTGTTTTTGTTTCTTTGCTGATGTTGGCTACCCCCCAAAATTGGGGGAAGTGCCTTGGTATATGTATGTATGTATTATGTTAATGTATTCTTCCATCTTAAGAAAGGGTTATGACAGGACAGTATTAGTGGTTGGGTTGCTCTCTGCTAGTAAATAAGGTTAGTTATGTTAGCGTTTGTCAAGTGTCTTGTCTACATAGTATTTTAAAACTTTTGCCCAATACATGCTACTTAACCCCATGCAGATTCTGAACATTCCTTTAAGCAGTGTGGTTTGTGCAGCTTTCTGCTCCATCAATTTTGGAGTTCTCTATATTTTTTCTGTCTGGGTATGAGGACATTAATTCTATAAATGAAATTGCAGTTTATCGTTTTACATTTTCTCATTTTCATTAACCTTTATTTCATAAGGGAACTTTATTATTTATAATTCCATTTCTTTTAATTTGACAATTGCCAATTATCATACTACCAGCAGCACTCATTATGCTGAGCTGCTGTGATTGCCAAGTTGGCCAGTACCACAGGTTTGTCCCTCTCACTGCAAATATAAAGGCAGTGAGGTTTTGATACGCAAGTTTCATTTGTTTTCTTGCAAGTGTTGTTGGGCAGTTCTCCAGTTGTCCTTGCAAGTATCTAAATGAAACTTTAATTCTGATTTGACAGTACCAAATCCCATGCATTGGTTTTTTTTAATTTTTTTTTTTTCACCAGAATAGACATTCTATTTATGCAAAATTTATAGGCAAAATAATGGCACCTGCACCTTGTTCTATAAAAATGTACAAGTATAAAATATTTTGAGTCAAATATTCTTTATATGCATTAGTTAGCATGAATTGTAGTTTGGTTTAGAAAACACCAGCCTTATTACTTGTATGGATAATGATTACTCGCTTTGCACAGATCCCAGCTGATTGTTAGTCTGTAGATGCTCAAGCTTCTAACAGACCTACAGTATACAGTAATGCCTCACAACACAAAATTAACTGGCTCTGTATTATTATTATTATTACTTCCTAAGCTACAACCCTAGTTGGAAAAGCAGAATGCTATAAGCCCTGGGACTCCAACAGGGAAAATAGCCCAGTGACGAAAGGAAACAAAGGAAAAATAAAATATTTTAAGAAGAGAAACATCATTAGGTATATCCTAAATAAATAAACTATAAAAACTATAACAAAACAAGAGGGTGAGCAGGGGTATTGTCCAACATTACCAGGCATCTCAGAGGGAGGCACATTTCTTCCAAATACTTGTTCACAATCGGGCTGGAACAAACATTTACCCAGTTAGTGAACAAGTGTCTTGTTATCCAGGCTTTTGCATTAGTCTGTCACATTGAAGTTTTTTTTAACGTCAGGGACATCCCTGACGTCATGAGCTCTAGGTCTACGGTCAAGAGGGGACGAGTCCGCTTGGAGGGTTCGTTTGATGACTTTCCTGATCCAGGAAGAAATTAAATTTTTTCTAGTAACTCTCCTCTTGACTCTACCTGTGCAGACAAACAGCCTGTTGATCTGTGGTCGAGCTCAAGCAGTTCGTTTATGTTATTTCCTCAGCACCCTTACAGGGCATAATAACAGTTGATCTGGGTCATTTGTTACAGTATGAAGACACTCAATCTGAAAGGGCCTGAATCTACAGTATAGGATGAGCTACAACTGGATTTTGAGTCTTGGCAATAAACTCGGAGACAAAGTCGAGTGTCACTGTCACCCCATACATTAAATGGGCGATGTCATAGGACAGACCATGTAGCTCGCTGACTCTTTCCAGAGGCCAGGGCCAAGAGGATAACTGTCTTTAGAGTTAGGATGCGTTCTGAAGCCCGATTAAGAGGTTCATAGGGTGCTCCTTTCCGGGATTGCAATACTCGTACTACATTCCATGAAGGCGGTCTGACTTTCGACTGAGGGCAAGGTAACTCGAAACTACGTATGAGGAGAGATAATTCTGTCAAAGAGGAAATGTCAACTCTGTTAATTCAAAGGCGAGGCTTATGGCCGAGCGATAGCCTTTGACCGCCGACACTGAACAGTGTGTTTCCTCCCTGAGGTATAACATGAACTCCGCTATTGTTGGAATAGTGGCACTGAGAGGAGGGATGCACTATCCATGACACCAATCACAGAAGATAGGCGACTTCTCTTGGTAGACAACGATAAAATGACTCTGAGGTATCTGGCCATTCTTCTTACGAAAAACCTTGTACAGCGAGAAGTCGCTGAATAACCTCCAAGGCTGGAAATGTAGTGAAGCTACTACTGTGGAATATGTAGTTGTTTGAGTAGATCGGTTAGTGGAGGAAGTTTCCTCAGTGCCCCTGTGAGCAGATGTAGAAGGTTCGGGAACCATTCTGCATAATACCACATCGGAGCTATTGGGGTCATCAATGTGTTTTGTGATGTCCGTACTTTTTTCAGAAGCCTCCTTAATAGGCAGAAAGGGGGGAAAAGACGTCTAGGTTGTCCGATAGGTGTTGAAAATCTTCTTGCCAGATCGCTTGGGGAGCAGTACACAGGGAGATTCGGGACAAGAGACTTCCCGTATAGGTCTATTGTCAGCGAACCCCACAAGTCAAGACTTTGTTGGCTATCTGTTGATTCAAAGACCACGCGGTGCCAACTATCTGAGTCTTCCTGGTAAGTTTGTCTGCTAAGAAGTTTCTCTTGCCCGGGATGAAACAGGCTGAGAAGGTCGCCGACTTGTATTCCATCCATCTGAATATCTCTACAACCATATGGCAGAAGGGCTGTGAAAAAGTATCTACTTGCTTGTTTATGTAAGCCACCACTGTGTTGTTGTTGCTTATCAATACCTCATCTCTAGGAGGTTTATGTGGCAATGTTGCTCGGCTTCAGACCATAGCCCGGAGGCATTGTGCTGCAATAGATAAGCCGCCCCCCCAAACCCTTCTTTTGGTCCATGCGTTAAGAGCATCAAATCCATGGAAGGAGAGAGGTCTATTCTTGTTATTACGTTTGTATCTGATACCCACCACTGCAAGACTGTCTTCTGCTCCGACCCTATTGGTACTAGATGATCCGGAGGGTCTTTGGCTTGAGACCAGAATGTCTTAAGCTTCCACTGGAGAGTTTGAGTGCAGAGACAACTGTTGGGAACCAGAACCTCCAATGAAGCGAGATGTCCCAGGAGTTTCTGCCAATGATGTGCTGGCAGTTTGTCCTGTTCCAGAAATGGCCCTGCTACTCGTTTCATTCTCCATTCTTGCTAATGACGGGAAGGCTTTATCTAGATTTGTGTCAGTGTTCATCCCTAGGTATATCAGATTCTGCATTGGCTGTAGCAAAGACTTCTCGAGATTTACCATGCTCCCAAGACCTTGGCAAAACTCATGGAGTCTGTCTCGATGGAGGAGAAGAACTTCCCTCGATTCTACTAGAATAAATCGGCCACGCCAATCATCCTAGTAATGATTGGTGTTCTTGTGTGCCCAAGTTTAAACTGGGGCAAACACTCAAATAAAAACTTGTGGTGCTATGGACAGGCTGAAGCACAGCACTTTGAAATGGTATACTTTGTCATTGAGGGAGAACCTTGGCTACGATCCAGAGTGATTAAGAAGTCTTTTAGTATGACGGTCTATCTGACCAATTGGGCTGTCTCCATCTTGAAAGGAGTTTGTTGGACAATCTCGTCAAGAGTTGAGAGGTCTATGACTGGTCTCCAAACTCCGAACACCTTTTCGACCAGATATAGGCAACTATAGAACCCTTAGAATGGAGACTGACCAAGGGTCGGCCTTGTGAAGCACCTACCTCTGCCATTTGTTCTGTAGGTATCCTCCTACCAGTGGACTGGTCGGAGGAATGCCCTCCCTAAAGGATATAACCACGTTGATTTCTCCTGCCTCTCCTGGGTCCTTTTGCCTTGGTACTGCCTGTTGAGGCTGTTCAGGACCCTTCTTCTGTCCTTGATGCCTTAACTGATAGGGGCAATGTTGGCGAGGTACCATGGGGTATGGGCAAGATAATATGACCTCTTTGAAGGTGTATTGGCTTGTTTTCCTTCAACTACTTCTATGTCCTCCACATTAAAGAGAGAGGGGCCACTCATCGGTGTTGCGAATCATTATTGCATCCCTCTTTGGTACCCGTTACATCTATCTTGAGATGACTGTGTCACGCTATCTCAGTACCCAATTGACCCACTGATGGAGGACATTGTGGATTAAAAATTCTACGGCCAGAGTACCAGAAAGCAGGAAAGCGGACATTGCTTCCCTGTTGAGTTTACTGGTGAAGTTTTCAGTTCTGAATAAGTAACCTACTGTCCCCAACCAGTAGTCCAGCAAAGAAGCAGCTTGCAGGGAACACATTGCCACACACTCCATGTTTGCAGCATACTGTGAAATCGGTTTTGTTCACGCAGGACGAATTTTAGCTTATTTCGTGGAAAATATTTTGCGCGAGTTCAAGTCAGCGCAATTATAAAAGTAACATCTGAAAAATGGGCATATCATTTTGCCTCTCGCTTATTATGTTCTAACTGAATAATCGATTGCATTGGCCCACATTCATAATAATGCTTTTATTTACAAATTTAGTATTATTCCTTTTTTTTTTCTTCCAAAAGTGTACATGTAATAATTATTGTTATCATTTGTGTAACAAAACTGTGTAGGATTTAATGATATAGCATAGCATATATAACACTAATTATGGTAATTAAAAAATCTTTTTTTTCTTTAATTTTATTTTTTACATTTAATCCATAAAAGATAACATGCAAGAGAATCATTAATATGTTTACATGTACTAATAACTACTAGTACTGTATGCAATTTTGTGACATCCTTTCACCAAGTGTATGTCATGATTATTATAGTGCCGCCTTTGAAAAGCCTTTGACACTACCATAGTTCCATTTCCACGTGAGTTGCTGTCAACCACTTGACTATAACAGTAGACATGTTAGTTTGTTACTACCAAACAGACCCCTCTAATTGACATGTATACACGTAACAACGGATAATTATGCACACATGCTATTTAAAGATTTAGTTGATGGAAAAATGCTATGGGTGAAATTGAAAATACTGTACAGTATGCGAATTTACAACCTCACGAACATACTGTAGAATTTTTGACGTTTGCGCGAGTTTTCGTGCCAGCGAAAATAAATATCACATAATGTCGCAGAAATTTCTACTGACCAGAACAATCTGTCCAACAGCCTATTGTGTGTCAGGGCTAGGGTTGCAGGATCCAGAGGGAGAGGAGATGTAGTGTCATCTACAGTGTCGTAAAATATCCTCTGCCTGACATAAGGTGGAGGAAGTAGGCGGGAGATATGAATTGCTAGTAGGGAATGAAAATCCCTTGCCACATGAGCGTAGGCTCTCTTCCTGGCACCCCTAACCCCCCTTGACCAAGGTAAAGCCACCTTAGCCTTGGTCTAGGAGTGTCCTAAAAGAGGTCGAGGACTGTGTCTTTCCCCTCGGCTGGAACAGGGTCCGGTTCCTCTAAGTTATTAATTTTCTAATACAAGCTAGGACCTGGAGGAAGACATGGTCTGTATCCCTTTTATTCAAGGGGAGAGATCTTAGGGCTGGTGGAAGGTGGTAGCTTGCCCTTGGAATGGTTTGAACAGTCAAAAGGTTCTTCCTTGTCCGGGATCACATCCATAGGAGCCCGGAGAGAGAGTCAGTCGTCAACAGGGATCTAGTGTGAGGAGCGAGACCTTGTGAGGTAGGTCGCTACTTGTGAAAGGTAGTCTGTGTTCTGTGGGATGGTCCTCGAATGCTCTTTACCCTAAATTCTAGGCCCAGTTCTTTGAGACCGTTTTGGTATCCTTCCGTTCCCTTTAGAGGATGGAAAAATTCCCTAGAAGCAAAGTAATTTCCTTTCTTACTTCCTCTGTCAGCCTCATGTCATTGAGGGGAGCCGTACTTGGTGGAGGCTCCTTAGGTGCCGTAGAGCTCAGAACTACTGGATCCAGATCTATGGGGATCAACCTATAGTGAGAGAGATCTCGAGCCTCTGCTTATTTTTGGATGGAAAGAGTATGCCGGAGGAGAGTAGTTGCTCTTTGATGCCTGTGTTTCCAAGGGATGAATGTAATAATGACTAATCTCTCCCAGGCTGGGTACTGGGCCTGTGGTAGTAAGCTTAGAACATAGATATTGCCCACATCTTGACGTTCCACGCAGGGGAGAGAGAGGCATTTGGTGGGATGGAGGAGCTATTGCTCACTCCTTCGTCTTTGATCAGTACGGGGGAATTCCTTACCCAGGAACTTGTGGGCTCCAGAGAAATAATTGGAGTACTTATATGAGTTGGTAGATGCAAATGAGCTGGTCCTGAGACAGCTTATTTAAAATCTTGCACCAATTCCTGTATCCAGATGTATCTTTTGCAAAAGAAACTGTCTTTGCTGTTCCCTGTTTCTTATGGATAGGTGATCGCTCATCAGGATGTTCTATATGGGCTCATTAAAGGAGAGCGCTGTCCTGGAGCGCTTTGATGGTGAGGTCCTGAATAACAGGTGAGCACTGATCAAAAGCTCGCTGAAAAGGTATGTTTGCCAAGAGAGCACTGTGCACTGTGCGGGTGCATACTGATGGTAAGGCAAGTGCGTAAAGTGTGCGCCGGCGAGGCGAGCACTGACGAGATGGTTGTCAAAGGGGTAAGGGCTGGTATGCGGGGGGGTCTGCTGGCGATGCCAGTGCTGATGCATCGAGCACTGACCATGTGTTCACTGTCGAGGCAAGCGCTGATGAGAAACGGGAGTTTGTGGGCCCGTATGTACAGATAACTTAAGTGTCTGCACGTTGCCTCTCCTGTTTGTAGAGTGCTAAAGCTCGCATAATCTCAGTCATGACAAAAGATTTACCTCCTTGAATTTTATTAAAAACAGACAAATTTCAGTGATGAGTGAGGAATTAGGTTTATCAGTAAAGTGCGTGCTCTTAACTCCCTCAGCTGTTGTTGGTTGAGAGCAGTTATGTCGAAATGCAAGAGGGTTAACACATTTGAATGTGAGGGTTGAATACCTCACTTGCTCGTCTTTTCGGTATTCTCGTCAGTCTGATCTACTTTTGTGAGTGCCTCTGCCAATGCACTTTGTAGAAAATCAGACATGCTTCGTCTCTTCTGAAAGAGCGAGCTTAACCTCGCTTCTTTCCCCATGACAGAGGGAGTTGGTGAATGGTCTAGGTGTGAATGGGCAGCAACCTGGCAGGTTCTACTTTGGATGAAGTAGAAGCCGGTCTGAGGTTGCTATGTGTCCTAAGGACACGACGGCAAGGGGCAGAAGCTATAATCATCCGTCTAACACCCCTTATGCTCTGAAGAGCTTAAGCATGGAACTGATGACTCTCGGACACACTTTAAAAAACCTCTCTGAGACCCATCAGGTGATTGTCGTCTACCTCTCAGGTGGGAAGGATGACTCAAATGGAAGGCTAGGCATTGAGTTAGTCCCATAAAGGGATACTCCGTAGAGTATTCGTCCTGTGCATACGATCGTCAGCTGAAGCTGAATGAGAATGGGAAGGAACTGAGGTTACTCCCAGTACTTCAGAAACCAAAGGTTGTTTCTGAGCGTTGGCATTGGCAGGCCTTGGGGAGGGCTTGATATTCCTCCTGGGTGAAGGAGCCTCACTCTCACCTCATGTCCCTCACCATCACCAGAGAACCTCTTGCAAATGCTCTCTCGAAGGAGAGCCTTAAAGCCTTAAAGAGGGCCATAGCTGACTTACAGTGTCAGCGGACAGAAATTTCCCTGAGGAGGAAGTCTTACTTGCTTCTCTAAGGGTAGCAACCGGGACTAACGTGAAGGTGCCTCCACTCTTACCTGACCGATCCCTTGAGGAGACCGATCGGGCAGCAAGAGGGTGATGGGATTTGAAACGCAAGAGTAAGTTGGCGAGGTTTCTCCGCCTTCAAGGATGAATCAGAAGGGGAAGAATCCCTTTAAGCCTTCTTCTTCTTACTCTTACCAAAACGCAGCCACTGGGAGGGAGGCCACTCCCAGCACACATCATCTGGAGACTTGCAAACTGGTGTGACCTCTGCATGCAGGAACAAAGCGAGTGGAGATGTTTCCAAGGAAAACATGAAGGTTTCGCAATGGCTCCCTTCCCTACGTGGACAAACCTGCATTCTATCAGAATGCACACTCAATCACACAAGGAAAAGGAAAAGTTTAAAATTTTAGGCCAGTTCTTTGAATAGGTTTTGTAAATACTGTAAAGCGGAGCAGATGAGACAACGTCCGTTCTCTTTCGACCCGAAATGCCAAGTGAAGCGTATTGACTACTGTGTGAGTGAGGTGTGGGTCTACCTCCCGCTAACTAGCAGAGGCGAGTAACACCACGCTAAAAGTTTTACGGCTATTTTCAGCTGTCGCTGAAATGTATTGCCAAAGTAAAGAGCTGAAAGTTTTGTAATTGGTGCTGGAACAAATTTTTCTTTTCTAATGTTAGGTTTTAAAATATTCTTGCTGTGGGAACACAAAAATTCAAACTGGTACAGACTGATGTTATCTTGAGGTCACACAAGTTGCATTTCCTAGTTTGATTTTGTTTTCTGTTCTTGCCTACTTTCCATAGTGAAGATTTTTGGGGTTTTCAGCATTCCTGCATTTCCAACTAAGTAGGGTACAGTTCATATGTAGCCCTGTATAACTTTCAAGCTCTTCACACATGTGTAATTTCAGCTCAAGCAGCCATCAAACCCAATCAAACAATAGTTAGGTGTTCTGCACAGTTTGCCTGGCTGAGAAAGCCTTACGTTTATAACCTAACAAACAAAATTATGAAAAAGCACCATTTTCCAAAGGATTCCATGATTATTTCATATATAACCCCACTTAAAGGTCACAAAAATTAAATATGGTTGCTGTAACCTGGAATTGAATAAAATTGAATATAAAAAATACATTTTATTTTCTCATAAAAAACATAGAATGTACAAAGGTGTGTTTCAAAAAGTTTTTTTTATCATCAAAATAACTTTGCACATATGTACAATTTTTAATAGTGTATATTGTCTTAAAGTATTTGATAAAAAATAATAATAGTTCCCGTAAAAGTACAAAAGGAAAAAACTCATTAAAAGCAAATATCATTTTGTACCAAGAAATAAAAATATTTATTTTGTACCACGAAATAAGATATTTTAAGTATCAAAATGCCTATTTTTGTTAAGAGCATGATAGTCAGACGACTCCCTCTTTCACCATATTAATAATAAAGATCTATTTTTATGCATTATAAAATTTACTTACCAATGTCAGATATGGCGATTGTCTACACTACTTTCAATACCATTTCAGACATTCACCAATACTTTTATGATACTAAACTCTTCCATTACCTACTTAAATGCTATCAAATTTCTATTCATCTTCTTCTTCTCCTGGTACCTTCCATTGTGCCTTTTTACCAGCTTCGTAAAGATTTTGTAGTTCCATGACGAGATCGCCACTGGCTTTTAATTCACAATATTTCTGATATAGTGCAAGTGCTGTCCTGGCATCTTCAATACTGTCATGTGTAACACTCTGGATTTTTATTTCTGATGAAGGATGGAAAATATCAATATGCAAAAATGTAGTAAATGCTATATAAATACTTGATAAAACATAAGCCAAGTGCCTAAAACAAAATTTTTTTTTTTAATTTGCAGTTCATATCATACAAATCTGAGACCTTTAATAAGAGTGATTTTAGCAAAGCTGGAACAGGATATTAAACTTTTAACGAGGTAAACACAGCTGGCTGTTGGGTGGCATGGAAGCACCACCCACCTTCTTTTGACCATTGGCATGAGACTATTGGTTTGTATGGTTAGGAAAAATACAATAGGAAACTTATTCCATGGTGATATGGAAGTCCATATATAACCAAAATGGCTAGTTTTTCTGACCTGGGGTATGTCAATATACTTTGGTCCTGAAGAGGATTGGCGTCAGTGACCTTAGATGTTGGTGAAGGTAGGCAAGGAAATTTGCTATAAATTGCAGAGATCCTCTGGTCGGAAAAGTATCCTGTTCATAACGCCAATCGCAAAATATAACACATTTTCCATAGTAGACAAGCTGCAGAAGATTTATGGAGGTATTCAGACATAAGCACAGACCTTGCAAAAAGACTTTCTGCAGCTGACAGAGGATTGGGCCATTGCAGTAGTTGCACTGGTAACACAACGAGGAGCATCATAAGTCCTGGAACTATTTGGCTTGTCACTTTAGAGCCATCAGGATTAGCCTGACGTTCAGAATCTTCAACATCTCGTCGAGTTTTCACATTATTGGGCAAAAGGGAGAAAAGGCACAAGCATCTAGCAAGTCCTATGAATGTTGGTTCACATTTTCCAAGGTGACAGATCTGGGACTGGTAAGCGTAACGGTGGAAGCTTCTTGTTCATTCAGGTTGTGAACAAGTCCATTGCTGGGAAACCTCATCATACATGCAAGGAGCCTTTAGGCCACACAGAGGAGTAGAGATCATTCTGTACCTACCACTTGACCTAGTACATTACTCTAGCCTAGAATATACCTTGCAGACAATTCTACTACGCTGTCTTAATGCCCAAGTGTGCGCCTCAACCCTCCTCTGATGCATCTGGGAACAGCAGCATCTCTGGAGGTGGAGAGTGAACAGCAACCTCCCTGGAGGTGGAGAGTCTAATGAAGCACTCCTGGTGAGTTTTTGTAAATGACCCAGCACTTGAGATAGTCCACCATCTCCCGTTCCACCTAAACCTAAAGACGAGGATTGCTGGCTGCCGATTAGTGTCATTTCGGACACCCATGAGGGATGAACTTCTCCGGCAATGATGGGTTTTCTCGGAGACTTTGCCACTTTTTTGTTGGTTCTTCTTGAGCTATCAGGAACGGTTGCTCAACCTCTCTTGAGCCTGTTGGTGTGACATCTCTTAGGAGTAAGACTCGACTTCTGCTGAATGATAATGAGCCCAAGATCATGGAAATCATCAAAGTTTGTCTAGTTCCTGGATCAACTGTCTCAAGGACGACAGGATAACTTGATGAGCGTTGATAGTCTGAAGCACAGGATTTTAAACAAGTAACTGACTCCCTTAAGGATAAAGCGGAGGCACTTTCTGCCAGAAGATTGGATTGGTATATGAAAATATGCTTTGTTCAGAGTATATGAAATTGTTCTATCTGATGTCAGAACAGATCATGCTCGCCTTCTCCATCAGGGTTGAGAGACAGCTTCTTTCTACTGGGAGGGTGCCTGCAACAGGAGAAAGGGATCTTTCCTTCACAAGAGATGCCTCGGTTCTCCCCTGAGGAATAGGATTGACGGAGGTAGTAAAAGATTTCTCTCTCCCTCTGTTTGATTGTAAATCTGAGCATGTGGTTGGTGTAGCGTTGTGGAGGAGAAAGCTCCCTCAAAACCTGTCAGTATCAGAAGGTCGGGGTACCAATCTGCAAGTTGCTATAACAGGGCTCCGGCCTGAAGTGGTACTTATGGGTCCAGTACTGTACTAGCAACCAACACCACAGAAACCTCCGACTGACTGACACGTCTAGAACAGGTCTACTGTCGGCGAACCCCACAAAGTTATCACTTTGTTTGCTATCTGAGGATCTAAAGACTATCCAAGTCTTCCCACAGTCTGCCAAGATGATCTTTTCACGAGCCGGGCTGACAAGCCACATTGTCCTCTGTTCCTTGCAGGATTTTGACGACTAGTTGGCAAAGTTGCCTTTAAATAGAATCTCCTTGCTTGTTTAAATATGCTGTTGGAATGTTGAAGAGCAAGGTACGTTGTTTACTACTCTAGGAGCTTTATGGAGCATTGTCGATCTGACTCGGACCACAGCGTGGCGTCCATGTGCTGCAGGAGTTGAGCGACCCCCAACCTCTTTTGATACATCCATGATGAGCATCAAATTGGGAAAAGGATAAAGATCAGTCTGAGAAGACTCAAAATTCAATTCAATTCTTTTCTTTGCCCCAATCCCACCGGAATGAGAATACAAAGCCAACATTCAGGCACTAGACAATAACGAGGCCAGGTGACCCAGAGACACTCCCACAAACGGGCTAATAGCAAGCTTCACGTCGGTAAATGACGAGCAACTTCTTTGAATCTACATGTAACCTGTTTATCTGCAAAGTTTCTGCAAGATTAAAAAAACATGGGCTCTATGTTTGGTAACGGTCTCCACCAAGTCTGTTGTGACTAGCCAGTCGTCTAGATTGCAGAGATGACAAATGCCATTGGCGCGTACCCAAACTGGACTAGGATGAACACTTCAGGGGCTGTTGACAGACACCTAATAATGGTATATCTTTCCATACAGATTGAAACCTGGTTACTGATAGCAAAGCTTAGCTGGCGAGCCAGCCTGGAGAACTGAGGAGTCTCGCAAAACCACAGTGGCGAAGCACTAGGTAGCAGGAGGATCACATGATAACTGCGACCACCAGAGGTCTTGGCTCTGGCAACAAGTTGCACTGGAAAAAGAGATCAGGATCACAACTTGCCACTGGTGCACGAGTGATAGACACTTGCCACTGGCACATACAGTACTTATGATTGAGACTATCGACTAGCGTCCTCGTGAACGAGACTTGCCACATGTGCAGAAACCTGTCTCGTGCTCTACCTTGTGAGACAAAGAGTGCGAATGCCACACAGTTAGTTGGGCTGAAAGCACAACCTTATCAGGTTTGTTTTGTGTAGGATTCATTTATCTTTCACCCACATCAGGCTGTAGTTGAAGGAAGAAAAAAAAGGGAAAACAGGGTTTAGAAACAACCACTTAAGAGCAGCTGAATGGTAAGTGACCAATAGTGAACAGAAGAGCCTTCGGTCACAAACAACCACTCGAACAAAAAAATGTTTACTATGTCATGCCTCGCTCTAAGGAACGTGCAAAACCCTAATAAGTACATCTAGTACAACTTCACTGGTTAAGATAGTGAAGAGTTTCTTTACTCTGGGAAGGCAAGTACTTCATTCACAAAAAAGAGAAGTAAATGTATCAAATTTAAAGCAATTAGTATTTTCTCAAAACTGAAATCCAAATAACTGAATCAAATCGGCAAAAATTTTTGAGAATCCTCTACAGGCAAACCTGGGATTTTTGTTATAATATTACGAGTGAGATATTAGTAAGAAAATGTCAAATTCTCCCATATCTTTTTCTTTCCTTACATCATACTCTGACTATTGAAAGAATAAGAAAAAATAAAGAAAAAATGTGAACACTGGGTAGTGTATGCATAATTGCATACAACTACCTAGCACAGGCACAAAGGTTATTCATTAAAATACCTACCCTTGAGCCTAAGCAATGAAATAAATCATTTATTCTAGACTTACTAACTGCCTCCTGAGTGTTAAGGGCAAAGTAAGAGGGTAATTAGCTCAAAGAGCATACAAGAGAAACGAGCTCAAGTGAGCCAAGCGACCCACCTTGAGTGTTGAGCAATGCTCTGCTAATGCGCCGAGTGGGAAAAGCGACAGGTACAAGCCTGGTTCATGTGCTCTACCCTCAACAGGTAGAGCAAGCTCAGAAGAGCATGAGCAGTCAGGTTTGCTGTGAGCCTGAATCACGTCAATGCCTGGCTCACGAGGTATTGAGAGATCGCTTGCTTCAAGCAAAACTTTCAGATAAAAGGATAGCTTTCACCTTTGGCATCATGATTCAGGCTAGCTGTGAGCTTGAATCAAAGGTAACAGCTGCCAAGATCTCTGTAGTGCTAGACTGCCCTAGCATCGGAAATGTGAGGGTGCTTCTGAGCCGCCTAGGAAAAGTAGTTTGCATTATGACTGCATCTACCGAAAAACTACTGAAGAATCGGCGAGCTCAGAGGGGGGAAAAGGCAAGCATATTTCTTCAAGTTATTATTATTTTTACCTTCCACTTCAGTGCACTAAGGGCGCGGCCCCAAGAGGTAACTTAAAAAGTTAACCTCGTAAATTGCTAATAGGGATTTGATTGCTGACCAAGTCAGGTAATCAACCACTTCCAATAAGCGAGGTTGAAAATGTTGAATCAACAGCACTCACTAAGACGTGTTATTCGCACGTGTCTGCCAACGGATTGGTGTACACAGATGGAAACTGAGGTTCTCTGATCCTAAGACTTTAAAGAAGTCTAACTACAAGGAGATAAAGGTGAGCCCCCTGGGCAGACAAGTGATGCCTTTCGCAAACCTAAAGAGTTAATGGAGTCGGGATATTAATCATGTTCCCAACTCAAAGACAATATTCTGAGACAATAATGCATTATATTGGGAATACAGTACAATACTATAAAACCAAAGCCAACCAACATGGATGGAGACATGTTTTCATGGCCGAGATCAAAGCGAAGGAGGTATGAACGAGGGCTGTATTTCTTCTAACAAAGAAAATTACAAATTTTAAGTAATTTGTATTTTTCCTAACAGTACTTACCTCGAACTACTTTCTTAGGAGTATCTGGGATCTCCTCCCTATCCGACCAAGAATTTTGCGTAGTTCCCCCTATCTCCGTTTCCCTTGTTGGGTCGCCCCGTGGTGGATGGATACTCGCCCTGAGACGACCCTGGGTCAGCTCACGAGTGTGTGCTGCTAGGTCTGATTCGTCAGTAAGCATATGTGAAAATACCATTCGAACTCCTGAAAGGCACCCAGGGCAGGATGGGCGGGCAATAACCCGAAAGTAGTTCGAGGTAGGTACTGTTAGGAAAAATACAAATTACTTAAAATTTGTGATTTGTTCCAACACGGAGTACTTACCTCGAACTACTTTCTTAGGAGACTTGCACTTTAGGAGGCGGGGGTGGACTTACAGGCCGGACGACCCGCCATACCGGTACGTGATACGGGACCTAGATAGGAGGCTAGGTCCAGGGTACGAGAGTCGGGGGAAGCACGCAAAAGCCTACTTGATTGAAAAGTCACCTTTATGCATAATCCAGACATGGTCTCCTACAACATCCATCTCTCACATGGGAGGAGGGAAAGGAAAAGGGGCAAAAAGGGTAGTAAGGAAAAATGGGGGGGAGTAAGGCGGAAACTTGTGTCGCTTGCAATTACTCCCCTAGGTTTACCCCGGGGCTTTAGTCTTAAACTTTTGAAGGGCGGAAATGACTGGGTCCGATGGGGAAGGAGTCCAGGGACTTTCTCGTAGAGTTTTTCAGGTAGTGGGCCGTAAAGGTGGACTGCCTGGACCATGTGCCCGCCCTCATGATTTGACCTACTGTCATGTTCTTGTCGAATTCCAAGGAGGTGCTAAGCCCCCTAATGTCATGGGGTTGTGTCTTGCCAGGGACTGCCGACCCCTCACTGTCATAAGCTCTTTTATGATTTATCGAAGCCAGAAGGAGACCGTGTACTTAGACACTGCTTTCTACACTGGGCCTGAGGAAATAAAGAGACTTTTGATGCCCGGCCGAAGTCTGGCTGTCCTGTTAAGGTACTTCCTGATAGTTCTCACTGGGCACATGAACAAGTCTTCCGGGTTGTCTGAGTGAGGGAACGCTGGGATCGAGAATCCTTCAAACCTTGGGTCTACGATGGCTGGGTTCTGTGTTTTGGCCACTAAAACAGGCAGAAACTAAAAGGCCAGGTCCTTCCACCCTTTCGAGTGTGAGACCTCAAACGACAAGTCGTAGAGCTCATTCATTCTCTTGGCCGAGGCCAGAGCTAGCCAGAACACTGCCTTGAGGGTGAGGTCTTTATCCAGGATAACTTTGAGAGGTTCGAAGGGTGGCCTAGACCAAATCTTGAGAACCTTAGCCACGTCCCACTGCGGGACCCGAGAGGCGGGGGGGGAACAAGATTGCTCGACACACCTGATGAGCATGGAAAACTGACGAGAGGCCCACCTGGTCAATGCCTCCGAGTGGAAATACTTGTCCCAGTGCTGCTCGGCCCCTTTGATGGCTGGAATGGAAAACCCCTAGGTAGTCCCTTAGGTAGACCAGGAAGCCTGCAATCCTGTGGACCGATGCATCCAGTGGCCTCAGGTTCTGAACCGCATACCACTTCACAAATGTGGCCCACTTGGCCTGGTAAACCCTGACCGAGGATTTCCTAAGATAACCGGACATCCTTAAGGCTGTCCTCTTCAAGTATCCTTCCTTCCTTAGTAGACACCCGATAACCTCCACGCGTGTAGCTGAAGGCACTGGGGGTTTTCGTGAAACCTTTGGAAGTGGGGCTGGTGTAGCCGATCTTCTCTTACCGGCAGAGGCCATGGAGGAAGGATAGCCAGGCCTTGTAGGTTCGCGAACCACTCTCTCTCCGGCCACCAGGACGCTACCAAAATCAACCTTGTATCTCTTGGCTGCCTGATCCTGTTGAGAACCTGTCTGAGAATCCCGAAGGGAGGAAAGGTATATACTGTACGTCGAATCCGTCCTACAAGCGTTGGGAGTCATCTTTGAACTCTGCTGCTGGGTCTGGCACCGGGGAACAGAACACGGGGAACTGTGCATTGAACCCCGTGGCGAAAAGGTCTTATCACCGGTGAGCTCCACCTCTGGAGGACCTTCTGGGCTACCTGTGGGTGTAGGGACCACTCCGACCCCACTACTTGCCCGTCGGCTATAACGTTCCTTTTCCCGGAATGAACCTGGCTGTGAGGCTGATGTGTTCCTTTTCGGCCCATTCCAGCATTTGAGACGTGAGGTTGCACAACCTCCTTGATCTCAATCCTCCTTGCCTCTTTATGTATGCCACCACGGTGGCGTTGTCGCACCTGAGTGCTACCGTGTTTCCCCGGAGACGATGGGCGAACCTTGCGAGGGCCTTTTGGCCTGCTAGTAGCTCGAGCATGTTTATGTTAAGGGTCTTCTCCTCCGGGGACCACTTCCTCTCTGCTGTTTCCCCGAGCAGATGGGCTACCCACCCCTCCTTTGATACGTCTGTGAAGAGCAACACCTCTGGAGGAACGGACGCGAATGGTAACCCCTCAAGTGTGTTCGCCCTGTCGGATCACCAGAGGAACATGTTCCTGGAGTCCGGAGACATCTTGACTAGTTCTTGAGGAGGGGCTCCCGGTGGCCAACGGTCCTTCAGTTTCCATTGGACTGGTCTCAGCTTGAGCCTCCCCTGAGGAACCAACTTCTCTCACGAGACCAGGTGGCCCACGAGCCTCTGCCAGTCTTTGGCTCTCATTAGCGTACTTGTCAGGAATGGTCGAATAACTTGATCCAGGTTGCTCAACCTCTCTTGAGAGGGGAATGCCCTCCTAATTGGGAGTCCAGGATGATCCCTAGGTACGTTATCCTGGTGGTGGGGTCTAATTGGGACTTTCCCAAGTTGATGGTAATCCCTAGTTCCCTGCAGAACTGCAATAGCTTTGCTCCTTGCTCCTTTAAGACTGTCTCTGAGGCTGAAAGCAGCAACCAGTCGTCTAGGTACTGGATCAGCCTGATGCCCTGCTTGTGGGCCCAGGCTGATAGTACGGTGACCACCCTCGTGAACACCTGAGGAGCCGTTGACAGTCCGAAGCAGAGAGTCCTGAACTGCAGAGACTAGAATCCCCACTTCACTCTGAGGAACTTCCTGCTGGAGGGATGCACAGGGATCTGAAAAGGTCGTCCTTGATGATCGAGGGACATCATGAAATCCCCTTCCCTCAAGGTTGCTAGCACTCCTTGAGCCGGTGTATTTTGCCTAAAGGAGGACTGGGCTGGGGCACCGCTCCTGCGGGCGGACCGTGGGGATGCTGCCAGGAAGTGGTGCCGTAGGTGGGTTGGCCACATCCGCTGATGGTCTCCTATGGGGAGGACGTCTTGCCACTGACAGCCTGGGCTCCAGAGTCCTTAATTTTGCCCACTCTCTCCATAGTTTCCGCTACTGACTGCAGGGGGAACCCGGTCTCACCCCACACCAGTGCATTCCTCCGAAATTTTGTTTCCCGTTCGGGATATTTACGGGAGATCCTGAAAGGACCTTGTCCCTCCTCCTTAACACCCAGTTTGCCGACTGGGTCAGGGACTGGAAGGTAAGGGACTGGAAGGTAAGGGACTTCATCACCTTCCCTCCCGAACAAATGAGTTCTTGTAGAAGGGCCTGATTCCCTGGTACTGACAGGTTGAGAGATAGCTGAAACCCTTCCAGGCCACACACCCACTAGTCCAGCCAGGTCACATTGGTGTCCTCCATCATGGACGCCAATGCTTGAGAGAAAACCACTGATGCAGTGAGGGATCTGTCATCTGCAGTGCCCTGATTTAACGTTGCAAAGGCTTCTTCCAACGAGCGGGGACCTGCATGACGCCCATCTGGAACATAAAATTTCTTCTGGGTCCTCAGTCCCAGCAGGATCTTGAAGGACCCTTGGGCTCTAAGGGGGTTCAATGTCCCCTCAATGTATTTATCGACGAGCTCCATGCCTAGTGCCACGTCCCGCGCTAGGGCCAAGGATGGTTTCTGCTGGCCGGGGTTATCTACCATCCTCCCCAAACCTGAAAGCTAATCCTGCTCTGATGACGGTTTAGCCTCGTCTAATCTGTGGTGGTGATGGATCAGAGCCAGGACTTGTCTATAGGAGGATACTTAGCCAGGGGAACACTCGGCCGTGTCTAACAAGCCCTCTACCACTTGATCCTCCGTGTCGGCTGCATCCTCGAGCATGGATGGATCCGTAGGGGTGGCTGTATCCCTCACTTCTGGCTGGTCCGATGGAGTGGCTTCCTCCATCACGGATGGAGCCGCTGGGATGGAGGTAGCCGTCACGGGTCTACCCCCTCCCGGGGAAATCCGTAGGGTGTAAGTAGCGTGAAATGCACGCGGCTGCCTCCGATGCTTGGCTGGCGTGGCAATGGGTATGGATGCCATACTGCCGGGCTGAGCCAGCGGCTGCCTCCGCTGGACGGATGGAGCCGGTGACTTGCCGGTCAAAGGCAAGGTAACGTTTACGTGTACCAACGGCTGCATCCGATGAGCAGACGGAGCCAAAGAGACACTGGGCAAGGGTGGGGTGGGGGGGGGGGCCTCTCCAGCGGCCACTGAGGCAGGCACTGGAGCGGCAAGAGCCCTGTTCGATCCGCTAGGGGGGAAAGCCACTTTGCCTCAGTCACGGATGGAGTCGTCGGGACGGAGGTAGCCGTTACGGGTCTACCCCTTCCCGGAGAAATCCGTGGGGTGTAAGAACCATGATATGTCCGCGGCCGCCTCCGATGCTTGAATGGGGCTGGCTGGGACAATGGCGCGGCTGGCTCCATCATGGATGGAGCCGCCGGGACGGAGGTAGCCATCATGGGTCTAACCCCCCCTCCCGGGGAAATCCGTGGGGTGTGAGTACTCTGGTATACCAGCGGTTGACCACGAAGCCTGAATGGAGCTGTCGTGGTATCGGGTATGGATGCCATGCTGCCGTGTCGAGCCAGCGGCTGCCTCCGCTGGACAGATGGAGCCCATGACTTGCCGGGCAACAGCAAGGTAACGTTTATGTGTGCCAACGGCTGCATCCGACGAGCGGACGGAGTCGAAGAGACACTGGGTAAGAGCCCTATTCGACCCGCTAGGGGGAAAGCCACTTTCACTCATTTCCTCTTGGAGGAATTCCTCTTCTTGCTCTTCTTCCTCGAGACCTTTGCCTTTCTCCTGGAAGGGCCTACGAAAGAGCTGGACTTCCTCCTTTTAGACTTTTTCCGCTTCCTTCTCGTCTATCGGGCTTCGAAGCCTTCCGACGAAAACGAGTCGTAAGACGAAGATGTACCTGAGGAGGGAGAAGAGGAAGAGGATCACGATGAATCTCCTGAGTCTCCTGTCAACAATGAAGGGTCTTGTAGATGTGGAACCGGTGTGACGGACTGCTTGAAGGGTGACGGGATCGTAGATGAGGGCGCGGGGGGCGTGCGTAGAGCCTTCCGAGAAGTGAACCAGCCTGAGAATTCCTCCTCCTGATGCATGGGTGATCTGAAGGACGTCCTTGGTGCCGTCCCTACAATGGAGTCGGGGTCTGAAGATCCTGTGGGCTGCCTCTCCTTCTCCTTAACACCCGCGGGCACCACTGAACTTGTAAGACACTGCCACGATGGAGGGGAAGGAGCCGTTCCTGACTTCCCCCACACCGGGTCTTCATTCAAGACGGGTCCTGCGGGCACCAGAACCTCGTCTACAGCACACACTCCCGCCCCACTAGCAGACCCCCCACATGTCTGCGTAGGCACAATACACCCTAAATCATCAACATCAGACTCATGGGGAATGGCAATGGGCCGTTTCCCCGCAACAGACTTACCTCGTCCCTTACTCTGGGTAGGGGAAGAAGAAGGAGAACCTCTCTACGACGGGGCTGAAGGAGACGTCAAAGGCTTACCGGTCTTAGGCCCGGGACAGCGACGCTGAGATTCCAAAAGGAAAGCACTGAAACACCAAACAACACCAGTAATACTGTGAAAGGATGTGAATGGTAAGGCACAAAGGGATGGGGAAGCACAAAGGAAACACATGGTAACACAAAGGCGGGTCGGACAGGATGAAGAGAGAGAGCGGTGAGATGTTATCTACGCCGCGACCAGATGCTTACGGACGAGTCAGACCTAGCAGCACACTCGTGAGCTGACCCAGGGTCGCCTCAGGGCGAGTATCCATCCACCATGGGGAACCCAACAAGGGAAACGGAGATAGGGGGAACTACGCAAAATTGCGACCCAACAAGGGAAACGGAGATAGGGGGAACTACGCAAAATTCTTGGTCGGATAAGGAGGAGATCCCAGATACTCCTAAGAAAGTAGTTCGAGGTAAGTACTCCGTGTTGGAACAAACGAAGGTTTGTTTTTCATGTAGGAACAACTCAACACGGCACAAGCAATAGAAAAAAAAAAAGGTTGTCATTGCGAATAAATTATATTCATCCCCCCCTATACTCTAGTAAATTATTATACTATAAAGCACAAATATGAAAATATTACACATCCACTTACTTAGAAAATGCCAAGCGAGAAACTTTAGTGACACCATACGGTTGTGTGACATATGGAAGAGGAGAACAGTGTCTATGAGCTGGTTAGCTGGCACAGTCATATTAATCACGCTGTAAAATTTAAGACAGTTCAGTATAACAGTAATTAATTACAATAATAGTAGAAAATTTACTTGCATTCAAGATAGTTGCTAAGAAAATTAAAATTTGGTCTATGGTCACTAAAACACAATTTCATGCTGGGTGCTTTGCACCAGTGCACTTAAGTGGTACTGTACTAAAGAGTTTTTACTGCTTAATTTTTCTTGTACCCAATTTACGTTACCCCATCCTTCTATAAACAACTCCCTCAGGTCAGCACTATGAAAGATTAGATGGGATGCTGGTGATATTAAATCAATATATTTTTTTACTATCTATACAAATTAAATTGGAACTTCTGATAAATATAGAAAATTATTTGATGCGACATACTTGTAAATTTTATCTATATGCATGTAATTGGGACTATTTACATAAAAGGTCTTGTTAGACCATCTGCATTTGTCATATTACTCCATGTAAACATCCAATTCTCATTGATTAAATTTTCTTTTGCAAACAGGTTTGGTCTTGCAGAAACCAAAATGAAGAGCAGTTTAGTCCATGGATGATGTCTAAAGGAAAAAAACACTTAGGGAGATGAAAATACACTTACCGGAAATCATTTTTCAATCCATGTCCAACAAATTTCACACCCTTGTCGACTAAATACCGCAGTTTGATGTAAGTCGATTTGAGCGTTGTGAGGTGTTTCTGTGAGAAATTGGCATCCAGATCCCCAGGTTTAATACCTGAGAATTGAGTCAGGTAGTCAACTACCTGTTCCTGGGTTGATATGTAGTCATCCAAGAATGGTGTGCCTTCTAGTGGTCCTTGTCTTTAAAACAGAAAATTATATCTTGACAGTATTTTGAGAACTACTAATATTCTAAGAATTATATACAAAAATTATGGCGTAATAAAAGTTTAAAATATTTGTACTTTTCTTTTATTTAATCTCATAAAATATAGCTGAGCAATAAAAACTATTGTGTTACCATATCTTTTCTTTAATCTCATAAAATATGGCAGAGCAATAAAAACTATTGTGTTACCATATCCAAATCTGTGATGGGTATAGGAGTATTGACTGTATAAGATCAGTCAATGTGGTAGAACTACTGGAAATACTGCTTAGACTAAAGTTTGGAGAGCTTAATCATATTACTCAAATGGTTGAAGGACAGGTTTGAAAATATGGTGGTTTTTTCAACACCGGAATGCTTGCCATAGAATTGATCATGTAAAAAGATCATTTGTAAAACAGATGCTCTTGCTATTGATATGTTTAAATTAATAATGCAAACATAGTTTTATAAATTACTTTTGTACGTAATGTTTACTGATTTATTCTCAAATTTCACATCTTGTATATCATCATCAGTTTAAAAACCTTTTTCTTTTCCAGATCCAGCCCTTAAAAATGATGCCAGAAACTAGCAAAGGGTTTTTGTTAATGGAAGATTTCTGGAAATGCTGAAAAATAAAAACCTTATTACACCGCCTTGATTTTATCCTTACCCTCTGATACAAGTTATTCTGGCAACAGACTTCTGGGAAGGTTTTATAGTTGTTCTTGTGCCATCGCTACGAATTTCTGCTTCTTCCTGATGCAAGTTAACAAATTCTGCATCCATTGCAACCAAGTCACCTAGAATAAATATTAGTATGACAATACAGCTTGCAAATCATTTTCTCTTTATCAACCTTCAAATATTCGTACTGTATAGTCAGACTTCACTAAGTTGGATATTTCAGTAGTCTGTAAATCTAAGCAAACAATCTTTTATATGTATTTACCCTAAGTAAAATGCAGAATGGTTCTACTATGTAAAACAAACATTAGGAGATTTAAGTGCAACAAGTTGTGAAAACAAAAACTAAAGAAATTACCACATTTTAGAAAAGTCTAAAGTTTAAGCAAATTAGATAATACTCCAAACAAAATCATAACTTTGTAATTTTTTTTTAATACAAGCCTGAGTATTTTAAAAGGAGTATGACTAAAGAGAAGCTGGAACGGCCGGTTTAAACTTTTAACAAGGTATAGTAGGCCTACCCGTCAGGTAAAGTAACCTTCACTTCGACCGCAACTTATGACTTGCGGGGTGGTTGAGGTGTATACAGGTTAGTGTAGTTGGGAAAAATGCAAATTGCTATAAAAATTTTTAATTTGTTCCTAAATGAATACAAACCACCGTCCTCTATTACGAGACTCGTCCTTATATGCTGCATCTGATCCAGCATATAATGGAATGACTACTTCATCCCAAGGAACAAGAGAATGGCCAGACATTCTAGCTCTCCTCCTAGAATTATGTCGCAACCGCTATATTGTCCCATGAGGGAGCTACGTTCGTAACACGACTTGTTCAATAGCTACCGCTGGACCATGAATAAGGTTATCCAGGTACTTGTGGGTTAATTCCCATGGGTAGTGAAGATTGTGTCATACCACTCTTCTACCTTCAAGATTAGCGCCACTGACAGGTTCTACCTAAAGGTTATGGTAGATCTGATATCCCTGACTTCATGTGCTCGGACAGTAATGTTCCTTCTACATTCTCATTCTATCAGCATGTCTGAGGATGCATAAGTCAGAAGAAGCAATGTTCTTGGATAACTCCATCTTCATCCTATCAGTGAGGGGAAGACTTTGGTGCTCTGCAAGATAACCGAAGTTCTCTGAGAAGTGTCACCGTGGCCTCACAAAGTGGTGCCATGTCCTTACAGGAGGGTGGAAGTTGTCATTCTACAGTACACCCTGCTTGTAAGGGAGAGATGAAGGATATGAGATTGGAGTTGTGCCGGGCTGCATTCTGGCTCTAGGACACAAACTCCGGATGAAGAAAAAGGTAGGCCTTCCTCCATTGTAAATGTCTTATGAAATACAAAATGTCACACTGTACGCCCATCCGAAGACAGAGGCTTGAGAGTAGTTTAATGGCCAAATCCTCTCTGATGTCCTGTCATGGGTAGAGGAGGGTTTGCTTGGGAGACTTGAGGACTCGAGCAACATACCAAATTGACTAGAGTTTCTGGAGAGGAAAGACCATTTGATACTCTGAAGGGGAAAGAGTCCAAACTCTTCATAGTTAGATCTAACTTAAGTCAAAGCTTCCTCGACAAAGGAAGATGAGAACCGCAATTCACTGCAGTCTCTTGAGTGGCAAAATATCCCTTCTATAATACCACTGTATATGTACTTTGAGGAGGAACATCTGCAAATCCAGATACCACCCAATTGCTACAAATTGGGACCCATCAGGGTTTGCTCCAACCAATATTGTTCACAGATTGTTTAATAATCAATAAACCAGCAATGCAGGAGGAAAGGTTGAGGCATCTAGAAGTGACCGGTGTAATGAAAGGTGGCTCAAATGCTGCCGACATCTCTGTAACTGGAGAGCAGCTGACTGGAAGATGTCCTAGAACTGAAGAGCAGTATATTGTAAGTTCTGGATCAACCAGGAGGCAAACAAATCCTTCGATGGCAATACCCAATGTGTAAGAATCCTTTTTGCTTTGTACAAGTGAGGAGTCACTGATCATACTCCTTTTCCCCAGTGATTGATAGTGTCTGCCAAAACTTTCCTCTTGTTGGAATGAAGCCAGTGTAGAGCTAATTCCCCATTGCATGGGAAGTCTCAGAAAACTGTCATGTCAGAAGTTCTTGGTCATGTCGAAGTGACTGCGCTACTTCCCTGTTTGCTGATACAAAATATTCAATGTATAATCAGAATTATCCAGTCCTCTATTTCAGCCTGGTCATATAGCCAAGTTATTGAAGACTATTCTCATATCATTTCGAAGAGAGGTCAACTGTCTCAGTCGCAGAGCATTGCCTCCTGGAGAGAAACATGAAAAGTCAAATTCAGAGGTGAGTATCGATTGAGTAACATACCAGAAAGACAAGCATGAATGTCCAAGCTGATAAGAATTCTAAATCTTTGGCTCTGAAAGGAAAACTGAAGTCTTCAAGATGAGGAGATTAATCTATTGGACCAGAGTATGCATACCTAGATTGTACGTATCTATCACGTTCACGTTGTGCGAGAAATCTTACTCCTGATGGCTGACTTTATGGTACTTGCAGTTTTCACATATAATGGGAAGAAGGTCAGTCACCGGGCAATAGTCAACTTCTCCACTAAAAGAGTCGACAGTAAAGACCTGGAAAACTTCGTCTTTCTTCTACCTCGTGGTCGTCCGGGATCCAAAGGGCCCCCTAGTCAGCTGGCTACAGTGTTTGATAGGTCCTTGCCTTCTTCCAGTTTTGGGAATGTCTAAATCTAGGTAGCGGCAAAGTATATGATTGCAACCAACCAGAGATCAAATAAAAAGCTGCCTACATAGGTCCTGGAAACAGCTTCCTAAGCAGCAGACTCTAGGCTCAAAAACAATGTACAGCCAAGTCTGAGTCTGTATAGCATCCCTGTTATAAGTGCTGCAATTGCTAAATCAATGGATAGTGGCAATGGTGTCACTGAAGCGTCTTGAGAACTCCTTGAGACAGTAGAGGGATGATTGCGGCTGCCCACCGTCCTGACCTATAGTGTTTATGCTCAGTTCCATGGGAGTCCCAGCACTGGAAGCAGAAGCATAAGCTTCTATACCTCTTACCAAAAACCCTCCCTGGTGGTTGAGTTTTGGTACAGTACTACACCTTCCACGTACCCACGCAAAGGGATCGATTGATATCTAGTGTAATTATGCCCAATTGGTTGTCCTGTGCTTCAGTAACTTCTTCCTTCTATTTGGGGGTAGATTTTTCCCTCATTTGGAAAAGTGTCGATACACACTGCTTCTAGCTCTCCCATAAAGAGAGAGAGAGAGAGAAAATGAATCCAGGAAGGGGAAAAAAAGGCAGAGCCCTGATTTTCTACCAGCAGTGCATGTGCTCGTTCTCATAAGAACTGAGCACAGGTAGTAGGTGCATGAACTCCTTTACCATGTACTGGTACATCTACTCAGAGATAAGTTCGCTCCCAATACTTATTGTGTTACGTCGCAAATGAGGTAGGAACACACTAGGATTCATTCCCCGAGTGGAATGTTCTCGGTACTGTACGGCTTCGCCCAACGAGAGAAAAACAGTAAGGGTAAAACATATGCGGCTCCCATCAATCACTCTTCCTGGAATGCTTCGGTGACATCCTCATCTCAACGTTTCCTCATTGAATTCAGCTTCCCATTAGGATACTTATAAGCCAGTCCACAAACAGAATGGGGAGATCCCTTGAATAGGAAGAAGCGATAAATGATAGTTAATCAATCTCTTAAGAAGGTAAAGGTGGCATGTAAGTATCTGTATTTGGTTGCAAAGGATTCTTGCCCAAAACTCTGCAAGCTAAATGTGACATCTCCGTGATTGTACGAGAGCCAAGATCAGACCTGAGAAGTCATCTGTTCCTATCCCTATCACACAAATGAACTGGAAGAACTTGGCGTCTGGGAAACTCTCGGGGCGCGGGAAGATCCCATGTCCTGGAGCGGTTTGTATGTGCAGGAAGATCTAGATTGTGGTGTGGTTTGTATGTGTAGGAAGATCTAGATTGTGGAGTAGATTTAGCTAGTCAGAAAATTTTGCATTGAAAGATTTCTGGTCTGGAAGCACTACAAGGAATGGGTATCAACATATAGCTGTAAAACTATGGTACTTAACATTGGTAAAGGTGAAGTAGCAGCGTCAGTCATGTTGAATTAACGACAATCACTTGCAAAAACACCGATCAAAACAATTAACGACTTAGCGGGCAAGTCCAAAACAGAAGGATGACCTAGAAGGCGTTCGTGTGGGTGACGGGGCGTGGTACAAGTGTGGTTTCTGGGGTCTTTGTTACGGCCCTTCCCTTGATGAAGGAGTTATCTAATTGGAAGACAGCCTGTGAATAGTGGTTTTCACACGCCCCTGATGTATACACGACACTCACGAGGTGCTCGCGCGAGGGTAGTAACCTCTGCATTCCATGCTTTTATTTTTCTCTGGTATATTTGGAAGATTTATATCAGAAAAGGTAGAAAGAAGGACTTTTCACCGGGCGTCACAGGTCTCTCCTGTGATTCCTGTTCATATCCTTTCTGATCCCGTGGGAAACAATTGCTTAGAACAAGCACGTCATGACTTGTCTTGGGAGAGAACACAATCAGATCGTTCCTGTTAAACTGAAACACCAAGGGAAAGAGGCTGTATAAGTGATGAGAACACACATAGGTTCCTCTTCCATGAGTACTGTATACTATAATGGAAAAACTGAAACAAAGTAGATGCCAGAAGTTCTATGAAGTAAACATCACTGGAGAACAAACGCAAGGTGTCTGATCACAGTGTACTGTACAATAAGTGTGGTGAACACTTGAACCTTGTACCGAAACATGTTCTCAGGGAAGGAATTGTTCCCGATTTATAAATCTCTTGCCACATGTACTACGTGCGAACATAATACAATCGTCCTGCCAAGTAGATATTGTACGTTCCTGGTAAGTACATTCTCTCCCACATGTATGGAGGGAAAGGTCGATCAGGGTGTTCTAGTCGCTTAGCTAAGCAAGAGAAGACTGGTCACATGGTGATTGGTTACGCAGGAGGAAATCTGCAAACCCTTTGGATGATAAGTGTTCGTCAAGCTCGTGCTCATGAAAGTATGTGTGCATGGATGATTGGGTTTAAGAAGTTCATGCATGTGAAAGTTTGTGACCGTGAATGACCTTGCACAGTACATGGATGACAGGTTTGTGAAGAGAATTTATGGAAAGCTGCCTTTAACCAGTCAGTAGTCGCAATCAATGCGCCATTCAACCATCCAGGAAGAGAAGGAGAACGACGGCAGAAGCCTACGTCCCAAAAACCAGAACTCGTGTGTGGTCCTGTGCCAAGACCAAGCACACGTACAGCATACCAAAATGTATTCTTGGTAAAGAAGCGTTCCTTATACGTAATGTCTCGCCCAGTGTGCGAGGTGAGATGTACCAAGATCGTCTTTCCGAGTACAGGTGGTCCTCGAATTATGACATCTCGAGTTACGACGAATTGCCGATACGAAAGGACTTCCATAAGGTACAGTACTTACAAAATCAGGATAACTCTGTTTCAAGTAACATGACTTCTATCAATCAGGCTTACAGTACAGTACTGGACTTCTCTAAGATGATGTATTCTACTGCTGCTTCAGAATTTGCAGTGAAGATACTAGCAAAGAGGTGGTAAGGGAGAAATTAAAAGTTCATCTTCTTCAAGTTATACAGGCTAATGGCTATGTTCTCATGGGGAACAAGACTACAATAGCACAACCAGGTGATATGTCCTTAGCCCCTTCCAGGATCGGCAGACACAAGGAAAGAAGAAGAGCGGTGACACTCTACTTGACACTCGGCAGTGGTGTAACTCTTCTTTTGGCAAAGCAGCAGCCATGTCAAAGAATAACCAACTTCCTTAGGTTTACATTGTTGTCATTGTTGTAAGCAATACACAGGGGGATATACCAGCAAGACATGCTTATGCCCGAAAGGAACAAGTATGTTGGATAACAGCAGGTAACACAGAAAACTGACACTACCTGTGTACAGTTCTCAGGAAACACTTCATATCCTTACCTTCTTCATTATTCAATCAGAAAGAAAAAACAAAAGATTAAAACAGACAGATGCACACACCAAGAAGTACGTCTGTATTACCTGGAGGTCGAAATCAAAGTGAAGATTACCTGGCAAGTGGGCTGGGTCTACCTGCCAGCTACTACTAATACTACCTCATTAAAAGTTCAAATAGTAGTCATAGTTTTAATTAAGTCTTAAACTCCTATTAAAGGACAATGGTTTGTATTCGCGCAGGAACAAATAAATGTAATAATGTAGACTGGCTTTCTCAATGCAGTGATAAGATAATAAATTGGTTATTATTATTATTCTATCTAGAGTAACAATGTTTAAAAGAAATAAAATTATGAACTAATGTAACAAGCCATCCTGACAAGATGGGGCAAAAAAGGCAAAGGCATCATGAGCACATAATAATAATAATGAATTACGGCCAATAAATGTTCATACAACTATTGAGTTTAGATCAAAAACATAATTAAGCAAAGTTTCACTTTAATGGTTTTGAGAAAATATTGAAATAACTTATGTAGCCATATTTCTTTAAAACAATATAAATAAATTTTAAATATTCTTCACAAGTTTTACTGTATGTAAAGGGTTTGAGGAATATACGAACTTACCTTCTCCTGGCATTTCATCCGCTGTGAGAGGTGTAAAAGTGATTCGTTTTCTGCCTCTTTGTGCCAGTGATTTATCTTCTCCAAAAACGTCACTAGTTACAGGATTTTGGGGTTCAAGCTTTACAAGCTTTGGCGGAAGTTGACGACGTTGCCAATACAAGACGCAGGGTACTTTCCAACCACATGGGAACCACACTGCTTCCTCGGCAGCAATTGGCTGAATACTATGTTATTAAAAGAATGTATTAAGTAATGTGACCTTTCAATGACATTATCCCTGTATAAGTATTTCTAAGTAAGAACATCCATCAAAATACCTTAGCTTTTTTGGGTCATGACATTTAGTTATTGCTGTGCTTTTAATTTCACAGATTATAGGCTTTGCATAAATTTCATACGTTTGTATTGGGAAAATTAATTAAAATTTCTTTTCTTAAATTTACATAGTAAATTTGAAGGTCCAGAGTTAATGATTAATGCTAGGAGCACTTACCTAAGTTTTGCCCCTGCTATTCATATTACGGTAATATTTTTCTTACAAGTATTTCCTATCATAGAATGAGTAACCTATTTGTCAGGAAAATATCACTGTCCAGTAAGTTTTATATTAGAATATGAAATGGTCAGCTGCTAAAGTCAATTTATTTCATGGCAAGTTCATGAGTAAATTGGTGCAAGGACAGTTCAACAGAAAAATTAGTGTACTTTATAAAATAAATTAACAGACCCTCCAAACAAGCAATATGAACACTAGGCCAGTATATAAATTATTTTGATAATCAAGATTCCATTTTTCAGTTGTGGTATATTTCTTTTGGAAACAGCATCATATAGCTGTTCATTATCTTTTTATTCAATGTACAGCACATGTAATAGAAAATTTAAAAATATTAGGAAGCCATTCTTACCTGACATCATTAAATAGGTACCAATGTGACACTGATGATACTTTAGCTCGAACATGATATGTTGGGCCCACTTTGATACATGCCACTAAATTATTTTTATCAGGAAAGCGAGGATCTCCTATGTGAGAAACCACACCTACGAGTTCATAGATAACCTCCCCATCTTCTTCTTCAACAGTTTCAAGCTGGAAAAAATCTTGTTTATCTTATAAAAGTTCAATCAAATAGGTTACTAATATATAAGGCCCTTCATATGAGAAAAACTTGCAAGCATTTTTACCATAAAATTCTTCACAATTCTGTCTTGCATGCAAGTCTCTATATCCATACTATACCTTCACAAGATAGTCACAGGTTCACGTCTAATAGCTGAGAATGTATAAGAAGCAATTTCTAAGGTATTCAATATCTCAGATTAAAATCTAAATACATTTATCACCTATCTTACTTGAGCCTTTGGTATATCTTTAAGAGTGACTGTTCCATTTTCGTTGAGCTTTGCTTTCATGCCGAATGGTACCCAAGAATACTCCATGGTTTGATCTAGTAAGCTCAAGATGTGAGCAGGCTGCTGACCTGAAAAATGGGGAAAAATATATAAATATGAATGATTCAAAACCACGTTTGGCCAATGTACAATACAGCTTATTTGTGTCTCACAACCCTTATGCTTTTAGGAAATCCCTTTTAACTTCAAAAAATATCGGCAAAACTTGGATTCAAGTTCATTTCTGGTCAAGGAACAAATTTATATATTCCTTACGGTATACAGTGCCACAACACCTTGAATGGAACAGATTTTCATTAAAAAATCAACACAGGACAAGGTAATGTAAATAAATTCTACCTTCAGCACTATCACGGCCTGGATGTCCAAAACGGCAGTCAGACCGAGTGCAGGCGGTACCATATCTACAGGGACGAGCATTTGGTGTATGTTGTGCAGGACTCTCAGGATATGCATTTCTTTTTGAAGGTGTTGAGGGACTTCCTAAAATAAAATATAATCAATAAATATACTTCAATATACTACCAAAATATCTACAAATACAGTACCTCTATCCTGGATATGTATCAATTTAGTGGATAAAATTTATCAAATAGATTTTAATTAAAATTAAGTTAGCAACAAGTCCAACTAAAACTCTCAGGACTGGCGTACTAATAGAAAAAAAAAAATTTCATGCTTGGTAATTAAAATTCTGCATTTCGCGACAAAAAATTATTTTACAGCAATGACGATAATGCCATAAACCCATAATATCTATACAGTTAAAACTAGTATTCTAACCAAGCATTTAGTTTTTCTTTCATACAAATCATAACAGAAAATACATTCTCAACCGGTTTAATATTCATCAATAATATTCTATAGGATTTTCTGTGACTTTAACACTGGTCTTAAACAAGCTACATAAATATCTGCTTCAGTAATTTTCTTGCTAATTGCTCTTTCCCATTCTCATTCCATTACCTTATTATTACAACAAACCCAGTTGAAAAAGTATAGTAGAACGCCAGTTGATCAAACCATATTAATCTATGGGATCACCCTCAATCTTCTAGCTTAATCCCAAAAGCATGCGTGAAATCCTTAATCCTTTAGGCCTAGCCAATCCAAAAGAAAAATTTACTTGTGCATCAAAATCCTTTACACCTATGGCAATAATCTATTCACATTGCTGCATTCCTAATACTAAAGATGCTCTTGATGGTATTATTAAGTTCTAAAATCACAACTAACAGCAAAACTGTAGTTGTTAATTTTCTCCTCTAATGATCCCTATGTCATTATTCTATCAAAAATACTAGTAACTTTATTATATAAACTGATATATATATATATATATATATATATATATATATATATATATATATATATACATATATATATATATATACATATATATATATATATACATACATATATATATATATATATATATATATATATATATATATATATATATATATATATATATATATATATATATATATATATATATATATATATATATATATATATACACATATATATATATATATATATATATATATATATATATATATATACATATATATATATATATATATATATATATATATATATATATATATATATATATATATATATATATATACATGAACAAACCACAGTATTAGTTATTCTGAGGAAAAATACAAATAACAAAAACTGATGGTGTACACCAGATGCTAATATAATATCAATGTTGGTGAATCATTTTATCACAATACTCGACTGACCTGAAAAGGTAGTTAAAATTTATTTCTCTATCAAAATAAACACTTAAAACAGTTTCATACTTTCAAACTTATTACTGTATTCTTCAAGAAGAAAACACAGCTGTTGTGACCGAAAATGGTGACGAGAGTCACCTCATAGTACTGTAGAATTGGCAACATCATACCTTTTGAATTGTCTATGTATAGCTTTGTTAAAAATGCAATATCTTACAATATACTGTATTTTATATATCAGTGAGTTAAAGTCTGTCCCTTCCAGAAGGGAAATAACAATATACTTTCATAAGACTCATAGATATAATAAGATATTTGTAATTCTTAAAGGCCCTTACCTGTAACAGCTGCTGAACGGTCAATTTTATTTTCTTTGTCTTCACTTTCTTTTTTAGCTTCAGCAATCTTTTTCTCCTCTTTTTCTTTTTCCTCCTTCTCTTTCATCTTTTCTTTTGCTTCAGTTAACAAAATTTCAAACTGATTCTTCCAGAATTTAATGTCCTGTGATTTGTGTAACAAGGATTAGAAAATTTGTTTTAAAATATAATTAAATCCGAAAATTATAATTTGCACAATAAAGCCTAGATTTTTTACAAATCTAAGTAGAAAAATTGAGTCAATTTAAAAATTTTTCCCTTGTTAATCAATAATTCTTTAATAAAATGAAATATTACAACTATTTAAAAATGTTTACTGTACATGAATATAAAATGTTGAACTAAGAAATGTTCAATTGATCTCTGAAAGTTTGAAAATTTCTTTACATCCAGTAACATCTGGTTAAAACTATATAAACGCATCCAAAAATAAACTTCTAAAAGTTTGATGCTAAGTGTGAATTGAAGTAAAGTATAGAAATGACAAGCAAAAATGGAGGCTAATATAGAGTCAGGATCAACCACATCATTTCCTACTAGACATAAAATTTACACACCTGAGCACTATCTAAGCCACAATTCATAGCCAGAATATTTGGCAGTGTCCTATATCGTCTCCACTGTTCGATGGGTTGATATCTTGTACATGAATCACACCACGCTTGCCTTGTTTGTTCCAAACCCATGCTTCTCTCTACTATACTAGAAAATGGAATGCAGCCAGGTGGAGAATCTACAAAGGAAAAACCATATTCACATATTACACCAAGACTCCCAGTAAATCTTATAAATAGCCTTACGTATGAATATGCAAAATCTCTTATTTTAAAATCTTGACATTTTTCTCAAGGACCCTATTAAAGAACACTGGTTTGTATTCGTATAAGAACAAACAATTCTACAGTAAAAAAAAAAAAAATTATCATGTCATATGAAAGGCCAAATTCTTCATTAACCTGTTAAGCGTCCCCCCTGGACCAGGTTGCCGCTAACGTACCGTCACACTTTTTTAGCCCTGAGAGGTCATTTCACTAATGATAATTTTTTAATGTTAATATAATTTCTTTATGCTTATAATTCGTATTTATAGTTAAAAGTAGGGATATAAATCAAATGGTGGAGTAAAAAAAACTGATATTTTCATTAATAAAATAAATTTTTGAACATACTTACCCGGTAGTTATATATATAGCTTTCGTCCCTGACGTCAACGGCAGAAAATTCGAAACTCGCGCCAACCGCCAGTTGGATAGCCAGGTGTACCACCCCTGCACCCTAGCGAGGTACCTGGGAACCATTCCAGTGACCCTCATATATTCCATGCCTCTAGTCTCTAGAGGGGAGGAGGGTGGGACTAAAATTATATATAACTACCGGGTAAGTATGTTCAAAAATTTATTTCATTAATGAAAATATCATTTTTAAACACAAGACTTACCCGGTAGTTATATATATAGCTGATTAACACCTTTGGTGGAGGGTTAGAGACAGCTAGCATATCTGGAATTCTACTTAAGAGTTAATTAAAACAAAACTTAAGGGTTCGTACCTGATAAGGAAGCTGACTTCAATGATACTCTGCCTCATTATGTCTGCTAGCCTTATGAGATCCAGCGATCCTCCCAGGGGGCTGAAGATCTCGAAAGGACTGTCAAACCAGTGTCAAAGCCTCATCATGACAGAACCTCCTCCAATAACCAATTCTGGGTGCTCTCAGGGCACAAACATGACCACCTGACAAAATCAATGATTGTGGAAGACTGACACAATCTCCACAAACAACCATAAAAACAATTAAAAGTACCAAGAGAAGAAAAGGTTATTGGGATTATGGGAACATAGTGGTGGATCCTTCACCCACTATTGCACTCGCTGCTACGAATGGACCCAGAGTGAAACAGTCCTCATAACAAGTCTGAACACCTTTCAAATAATACAACGCCAACACGGATTTGCTCCTCCAGAAGGTCGTGTCCATTATGCTTTGTAGAGATCTGTTCTGCCTGAAAGCAGCCGACGTTGCCACCGCTCTGACCTCATGCGACTTGACCTTTAAAAGCCCAAGGTCTGATTCATTACAATAAATATGAGCTTCCCTAATTAAAAGCCTGACGAAATAAGACAAGGCGTTTTTAGACATCTGTAAAGAGGGCTTCCTGACTGAACACCACAAAAATTCAGACTTGCCTCGTAAATCTCTTGTTCTCTCCAAGTAGCATCTTAGAGCTCTAACTGGGCACAAGACTCTTTCTACCTCATCTCCAACCAGATCCGTAAGATTTGGAATCTCGAATGCTTTAGGCCAAGGTTGAGAAGGGCGTTCGTTTTTGGCAAGAAAGCCTAACTGCAAGGAACAGACAGCTTTGCCATTACGAAATCCGACGTTTTTGCTAAACGCATGAATCTCGCTCACTCTTTTGGCTGTCGCAAGACTGACCAAAAATAAAGTCTTCATAGTGAGGTCTTTCAAGGAAGTTGAACCCAGTGGCTCAAACCTGTCGCTCATGAGAAATTTCAAAACAATATCCAGATTCCAGGCTGGAGAATCTTGGTTCCGACGTTTTGAAGTCTCGAAAGACTTGAGAAGCTCTTGTAGATCCTTATTGCCAGAGAGGTCAAGGCTTCTATGCCTAAACACAGTAGCTAACATACTCCTATAGCCTTTGATAGTAGAGGAGGAGAAATTGCATTTCCTTCGAAGATAAAGCAGGAAATCTGCAATTTGAGCTACAGAGGTACTGGATGAGGAAAGAGAGTTGACTCTACACCACTCTCTGAAAACCTTCCACTTAGATTGATAGACCTTGATGGTTGAAGTCCTTCTTGCTCTCGCGATAGCCTGAGCTGCCTCCTTCGAAAAGCCTCTAGATCTAGCGAGTCTCTCGATAGTCTGAAGGCAGTCAGCTGAAGAGCGTGGAGATTTTGATGCAATCTTTCCAAGTGGGGTTGTCTGAGAAGATCTGCTCTTAGAGGAAGAATTCTTGGGGTGTCTATCACCCATTCCAGTACCTCTGTGAACCATTCTCTTGACGGCCAATAGGGAGCCACAAGGGTCATCCTGGTCCCTTTTGATGTCACAAATTTCTGTATTACCCTGTACAGGATCTTGTAAGGAGGGAATGCATAGAGATCTAGATTGGACCAGTCCAAAAGAAACGCGTCTATGTGGACTGCTTCTGGATCTGGAACAGGGGAGCAATAAGCCTCTAGCCTCTTCGTCTTTGAGGTTACGAAGAGGTCTATGCAAGGACGACCCCAAAGACGCCACAGGCTCTTGCACACCTGAAGGTTGAGGGTCCACTCTGTTGGAAGGATCTGATTCCGTCTGCTGAGACTGTCTGCCATAACGTTTTTCTCCCCTTGAATGAAACGCGTGAGAAGAATAATATTTCTCTCTCTTGCCCACATCAGGAGATTCCTTGACGTCTCGTACAGAGATATCGAGTGCGTTCCCCCTTGCTTCGAGATGTACGCCAATGCTGTCGTGTTGTCCGAATTGACCTGAACTATTTTGTTGGTGACTAAAGCCTCGAAACCTCTGAGGGCTAAAAGAACTGCCAATAACTCCTTGTGGTTGATATGCAAAGATTTCTGGGGTTTTGTCCAAAGACCCGAGACTTCTAATTTGTCCAGAGTTGCTCCCCATCCCGTGTCCGAGGCGTTGGACCATAACACAAGATTTGGGCTTTTCATTGACAAATCGAGACCCTCCTGGAACTTGTCTGATTCCTCCCACCACCGAAGGCAGACTTTGATGGGGTTCGTGATAGGAATGGACACCGATTCTAAGTCCCTCTCCTTGTCCCAATGGCTGTTGAGATGGAACTAGAGAGGACGAAGGTTCAGCCTTCCCAGAGGGACGAACTGCTCCAAGGAGGAGAGGATTCCAATCAGACTCATCCATTTCCTTGCTGAGCAAACTTCCTTGCTTTGAAACGAACTCAGTTTCAACTTGGCTTGCTCTATCCTTGAGGGAGACGGAAAAGCCCGAAAAATCTGACTCCGTATCGTCATCCCCAAATATAGAATCTCTTGAGATGGAACCAAGAGAGACTTTTCCTTGTTCACCAGGAGACCTAGTTCTTCCGCAAGGTCCAAGGTTGTCTGAAGATCCTTCAGGCAGTGATCGTAAGAGTGCGCTCTGAGAAGCCAGTCGTCAAGATACAGGGAGGCTCTTATGCCCCTTGAATGTAAGATCTTTGCTACATTCAGCATGAGCTTCGTAAAGATCTGAGGCGCTGTGCAAAGACCGAAGCATAGGGCTCTGAATTGGAAGACGTCTCCCATGAAAACGAACCTGAGGTAGGGTCTGAAGCTCGGATGGATGGGGATGTGGAAGTAGGCGTCCCGAAGGTCCAATGAGACCATTCAGTCGTCCCTCCTTACTGCTGCTAACACTGACTTCGAAGTCTCCATGGTGAACTTCGTTTTGATGATGAACCTGTTCAGCGCACTCACGTCCAGAACTGGACGCCATCCCCCCGAGTTCTTGGGTACCAGGAATAGCCGATTGTAGAAACCAGATGAACGGATATCCTGAACCTTCTCTATGGCCCCCTTCTCTAACATAAGAGACACTTGGTTCGAAAGAGCTTGTCCCTTTGCCTCCTCTCTGTATCTGGGAGAGAGATCCACGGGCACTGAGACCAGGGGAGGGCTTCCTTGAAAGGGGATCTTGTAACCCTCCCTCAAGATCTGAATAGACCATTGGTCTGCCCCTCTCTTCTCCCACGCTTGCCAGAATTTGAGGAGTCTGGCACCCACTGCCTGAAGGCAAAAGTTGTCAGACTCTGCTTCGCCCTGCCCTGAAACCTCTTCTCTTACTCCTTCTAGCATCAGGTCTGGAGCTACCCCTACTAGAAGATCTTCCTCGAAAGGGCTGGGAAAACTTAGGAAAAGTATCTTCCTTAGACTTGCGGCTGACAAAAGAGGAAGGTAAAGCCTTTCTAGCGGACTTGGAGACAAGATCCTGAGTGGCCTTCTGAGCTAAAGCTGCAGAGATCTCCCTGATAAGTTCTTGCGGAAACAGTAATGGAGAAAGAAGAGCATATTAGAGTTCGGACTTCTGGAAGGGAGTCACCCCCGGCAAAAGAAAAGAGCAAAGTTGGTCTCTTTTCTTAAGGATGCCTGCGGAAAAAAGAGCTGCAAGCTCATTAGCGCCATCCCTTAAGGCCTTTTCCATGCACGACATCAAATGGACCAGGGCAGAGGTATCCCCCTCTTTAAAAGCCTCAACTTTCTTACCCAAGGCCCCCAGCGTCCAGTCTAGGAAGTTAAAAACTTCAAAGGCCCTAAAAATTCCTTTGAGAAGGTGGTCCATTTTATTCTGAAGTGGACCAAAAAATTTTGGTCTTCCTCATGGCCGACCGACGAGGAGCGTCTACGAGGCTTGAAAAATCTCCCTGGGCAGAGGCAGGAATCCCCAAGCCGAGAACTTCTCCCGTCTCGTACCAGATGCTCGACCTCGAAGCCAGTCTAGCTGGAGGAAAGGAAAAAGAGGTCTTTCCTAAGGCCTTCTTAGACTGTAACCAGTCACCCATTAATTTCAGAGCTCTCTTGGACGAACGTGACAGAACCATCTTCGTAAAACGGGCCTTCTTAGAGGCTTTGCCTAGAGTAAACTCAGACGGAGGACAGCGCGGAGCTATAGGCACAAAAAAGTCAGAAAACTCTTCCGTAAAAACTTTCATAAGTTTTTTAAGATCAGCCGAATGACGGAAAGAAACAGAGTCCTCGTCTTCTGAAACGTCATCAAACTCCAAAGGAGAAAGCTGTGCTTCTACTTCCTTCTCCAGCGACGTTCCTCCGCGAGCAGAAGGGTTAAGAGCGGTATCAATATCAGAAAAAATCTGAGTGCCAACCGCAACAGAAACAGTCTCATTGCGAACAGTAACAGGCGGCAGAGTCACGTGCCGCTCAACCGAACGCTCGCGATCAGCCCGATCAGAGACGAGAAGTTCCTGTACATGAACCGCATCAATGTCTTGAAAAGGATAAGGCTCCTCCTCGTAATCCAAACTAACATCCGAAATATGACCAGGGAAAGGACATGCAGGATCATATTCAGAAACACGCTTGCCAGCAACTACTGGCAAGCAATCGGAACTACGAATCGCTCGTTGTTCAGCAACTCGTTCAACTGTAACCATCCCAGAAATGCGACCTGAAGGACGCTCACTAAAGTAATTGGCAGAGACGGAAACTTCCTGAAGGATAGGACGTTTGGCAGCCTGTTTAAAAGGACGTTCGGTAGCCTGTTTGCAAGGACGTTCGGCAGTCTGAACCTCAGGATCGGCAGCCTGTTCAGTAGGAAGTTCAGGAACCTGAGTCGAAGGGCGATCAAAAACCTGTTTAACAGGACGTCCGACGTCCTTCTTAGAAAAACGCACAGGCACACAGTCTCGATCACGTTCAATAGAAGAACCGTGGACTGCGGACTTAGGAAAACGACCACGATCGCTTCCTAAAAGCCGTACGAATCGGCTAGCAGGAAGCTTCGAACCCCGAATACGAGGCCGCTCGGAAACACGTCCTGGCTCACTTCTCCGATCACGATCGCTGATACAAGATTTGTCGCTGCGCTGGTATGATTGCATAAAGGAAGAGAGCCTGCTTTGCATGTCTTGAAGAAAAACAAAGTCAGGATCCGAACGTTGTGAAATCGGCGATGAGGTCATAACGTTCTCCTCACCTCTAAACGGAATAGAGCCAGAAGGATCCTTGGAAACGTCCAGAGTCCTAAAAGGACGTTTGGTCGGGGGGCTTTCAAAAGGTTCTGGAGAATCCCAATGACTGCATCCAGGCTTAGAACTAGCAGGACGTCGATAGGCCGTATCATAGGATCTCTTAAGAGGCCCAGAAGCGAGCTTCCAGCCTCTTTTAGGCAAGGGGTCATCCGAAGACGACGAAAAACACTTAACCTAACCTTTCTTATGGTGAGGGCGAACGTCCTGGGAGGCGCCCGCAGGTACGTTCGAGGGGACGTCTGCTCGTTTGTTAAAGCCTCTCGACTCCTTTCGCCTTTCGACATTCCTTCTCCCAGGGGTTGGGGAGCTTGGAAGAGGTCTAGGACTAGGAGGACGACAGACACGAGCAGGAGCACCCTCCACTGCACTTAACTTCACTGCACTTGCACTTGCACTTTCACCTTTCAAAAGACGCACATCAGACATCAACTGTGTCCTGTCCGCAGCCAAAGATTCAACTTGAGCGCCAAGAGCTTGAATCGCCACTAACATAATCTTTAGGGAAGGTTCATTAGCAATTGCAATAGTGGGATCAGGATCTACCACTACAGGTAAAGAAGGAATAGGATCAATGACATAGGAGGAGGAAAAATCTCTAGAAGAGCGAGAAGAACTACGCCTCAATCTATCCCTCTTAAGTTTACGCCTGTATTTATCAAAATCAATCCATTCATGCTCTGACAGCAAAACACATTCGTCACAGCGATCACCTAAATCACACTCTTTACCCCTACATGCAACACAGAGAGAATGGGGGTCAAGAGAGGCTTTAGCCATACGGGTCTTACACCCACTAGTCACACATAACCTAAAAGTAATAGGGGGGGGTGGCCATTTTGAAGATTTAAAGAGAATTCAGACAAGCAAAGGTCAAAAATCATCTAATCCAAAAAAAACCAAGAAATATCCAAAGCGAGATTAAAAACAAGCGGGAGTCAATAACCAAAGATTTGTACTTCACCAAAAAAAACGATCAATAATGACGGAGTAGAATTCACGTGTCGCCGCTAGCGACGGCAGGGAATATATGAGGGTCACTGGAATGGTTCCCAGGTACCTCGCTAGGGTGCAGGGGTGGTACACCTGGCTATCCAACTGGCGGTTGGCGCGAGTTTCGAATTTTCTGCCATTGACGTCAGGGACGTAAGCTATATATTTAACTACCGGGTAAGTCTTGTGTTTAAAAACAATTAATACAGTGATGCCTCAGGATACGAAAGTAATCCGTTCAGGATACGGTTTCGTATCCTGATTTTTTCGTATCCTGAGTCGCATTTTACATGTAAATAGCCTAATCCGTTCCAAGCCTCACAAAAAGTCACCTTTTCTTTCATAAACACGCTAAACTGTAGTAATAAACATGCAATGCAGCCATTTCTATCATTCAATAATTAACCCAACCGTTAAAAACAGCCTAATCCATTCCAGAAACCACCATGAGATTATTCAATAATGTAGTTATAGCCTAGTTATCCCCTCCAAGCCCTAAGAAAACGGTCCATTTTCTTTACTACTGTATAAAAGTTACGGTACTGTATGTTAAGCATTTGTATCAGTGAAGGTGTATTGTTACCTGTACACCTAAATTAAGGGTTGATACCCTGAAAAAAAAGGTACTGTACTCTCGGCGACGAGTTGGGATCTCGTAAGCTTTTCGTATCCTGAAATTTTTTTCGTATACTGGGGCATAAAAATCTTTGTATCGCTTTTCGTATCCTGAATTTTTCGTAAGCAGAAACTTTCGTATCCAGAGGTATCACTGTGCTACTAATATTTCATTTCAAATGGCTACATATTACTGAATATTCTAATCGGTTCTTTTTATTTTCAATCGTAAATCTTACGCCTGGATAAGCCCAACAAAAGCAAAGGGATCTCTCTCTCTCTCTCTCTCTCTCTCTCTCTCTCTCTCTCTCTCTCTCTCTCTCTCTCTCTATATCGTTTCCTGTATAGTTTTCAAATATGTTCGTCATACATTTGTACATTATTTATCCACTTCATTCTCTCTCTCTCTCTCTCTCTCGCTCTCGCTCTCTCTCTCTCTCTCTCTCTCTCGCTCTCTCTCTCTCTCTCTCTCTCTCCATATTGTTTCCTGTATAGTTTTCAAATATGTTCGTCATACATTTGTACATTATTTATCCACTTCATTCTCTCTCTCTCTCTCTCTCTCTCTCTCTCTCTCTCTCTCTCTCTCTCTCTCTCTCTCTCTCTCTCTCTCTCTCTCTCTCTCTCTCGGCATTTCCTTTCCTATATAGTTTTGTGAAATCTCGTTGTCCAGTCATTTGGTAATGAGAAGTCATTTTTGCTTTCGGCATCGAAAGAAAACTTTGTTTCTTCAATATACTCATCACTGGAGGATTCAGATCTAGTGCTCTCATTATCAAACAGGTTATCATTATCAAATTCCTCAACAAGAATATCATTTATTTCATCTAAAGAAATAACCTTGCTCTTTAGACCATTCATTGCAAAAGGAACTACAAAGAACCTTTTCCGCATGAACGCCCGAAGCGCCCTGAGAGGAAACCAGTTTTCTAACATCAAGCTACCTTCAGAAAAATAGTTGCCAGACATCATATAAGTTTCTATTTACAGCCCCCATATGCTGAGAGTGTTGCCAAGTGGTGATCCTATACTTACTATACGAGTTAACGTAATATCACGAGACTGACGGCTTGAAAAAGGCAATTAAAGTCATGAACGGAATATGCAGAATGCGGTACCGAGTAGATCATGGTGAACGGTTTATCACGTGGGTGACGCTTAACAGGTTAACAAATGAGGGAGGGGGGGGGGGGGCTACAATAAGGTAAACTTGAAATCTGGGAATCTACATAGGGAGAGATGTTGTACTAGAAAATTAGTTGTAAAAACTACCCCTCAGCAAGTAACAGTGGAAGGTCCCCTCAATAGAACCTGAAGAGCTCTTGAAGTTTCTCTGGGATGCCAATTAAAGCAAGATCCAACTTTACAGTATAGGGTAACTCTCATACTCAATGCCAGTACAGTAGTTGTGCTGTTCTGTTCAGCACTATTAATTTTAAATCTTTTTGGGAACAGAAAAATGTAAATGGCAAAAAATTAGCCTGTCAAGCAAAAGCCCCTAGTATGGTTTTATAAATCTTGCAGCTTTTAACTTTAACGAAATCTATTTGCAAGAACTTGTTTTGAAAGGTGTTCATGCACCAATGTATAAGAAACACTAAGGAAGTGACCTTAAAAGGAAGATGGAGTTTTGTAAAGCAACAAGGTAGATTAATGATGTCAGATTAAAGATATATGGCAAGCAAACAACTCTAGACTTCTGATAAATTACTTTGTCATCTCTTCCCCGTTTATAATTTCATACTGAAATATCCCCACTATAGCCAAGGAAAGCTATATGTTTGTACTGTATATTAAAACATACTGTATAAGTGCATATACAATAATAAATTTCAATAAAAGTGATATCTAGAATAAAAATAAAACACAGGAAATACTCACAAGAATAAAGCAAAAATCAAAATAATTTTGAAAATTACACAAATCATGACTGGAACCAGAACATTACCAAAACCTAAAAAACAGCCAACACTAACTATTGTTACAATTCTACCCGATCACAATACAGTAGAGTATTTTTTATCACAAGGGATTGCAGTTTTGTTTATTAACAGAGCAATACTGTACTTACACACAATTATAAAATACTGTACTGTATGTAAAATGCAGCACACACTCATATGCTTTTGTAACAATGGTTTGAGCTGTGAATGACTAGCATTTTTCAAATAAAAATAAAGTAATATACAGTCCATGCAAGTTACAAGATGATGGAGCTTTGCATTACTGAAGAAAAACTTTAAAGAGGATACAGTTTGCAAAACACAACAAAGCCGAGATAAAAATTACTCAAAACATTCAGCTCAGATCTCTTGAACTATTATTTACCATTCAGTTAAAAGTCAAGGAAAATCTTACCTGCATTTACTTCTGGATATGAAAGGTTAACAAGAAGAGAAGTGGTATCTTTGTGAATTTCCTGACAACAGCGGGTGCAACGGTTAATGCTTATTGTATGCGACCCAAAAATATCCGCAACTGGAGAAAACTCTTGCTTGTCTTGGTGTTCAATTTTCTTCTCTTCGTCTGTGAACAAGCAAAATACAGTCAATATACAAAATAAGAACCAACTCCAAAGTTTAACAATCCCTTGAAAAGGAAAAGCTAAGTCTAATAACCATTATAAATAGATAACAGCATTAAACTTTTGGAAGATTGTAAGACGTGCACGTGTTTAGGGGTATGGCTAACGGTATGTCTGATCACTTTTTGGTGGAAGGAAAATTAGTTGTAGCAAAAGAGTGGGGAAATAGAGTAGGTGGATGTAAAAGGGAGCTAGTGAGGGTTGAAGAGCTAATAAAACCGGGGGTAAAAATGGATTTTGAGCGAAGCAAAAAATCTATTTTTGGGTGAGATAGCTATGGCGTCTTGATGAAAGGTTCCTAATAGTAGCTTCCAAGGGATATATGAACTACAGTGATATTCACAGAGAATTTACCTTTAGGTCTCCAGAATTCTAACTCCTGGCACAAATATCCTTAACAGTCTCTTAAGGATATCGCATAAATCAGGGGACGTATATCTTGATACGACACATAGCGATCTTCACCCCGAATAGCGTTTTCGCCTCGAGGGGGAAGAGTGGCAATTTTGGAAGGGGAGCCGTTATCGAGGTTACCCTATTTCCCATACTACTAATGAGTATCAAGATGGCGGTCATTCCTTGTAGCATTGAGCATGGTGCTACAGATATAGTAGTTTCAGGGGGGATTCTGCGAAGGCCTTTTCTATAGAAAAGGAGGGTGGGTCCATCAGGAAGACATGGCTATCTCGCCCAAAAATAGATTTTTCGTTTTGCTCAAAATCCGTTTTTGGGGCTCAAGCCATGTCGTCCTGAGGGAAGTTTACCAGAGAATTACTAGAATGTACTGTATCTGTGGATTTTCATCGGTGCCTTAACCTTGGGACAATTTTTCTATGGTCATCTATACCATCGAGACAAATGACGTTACCGTTATCCGTCATTACCACTAATCATAGACAATGTTAGTGCTTCCTGCCCCCTACAGGGAAGAGTCATACTAGACAGTAAAAAAGGGGCCTCAAGGTTAGCATATATTATATGAACAAACATAAGTATCCACAAGATATACAAACGGTCTCACGGTTTGTATATATTGTCGGAACAATATCAGTGTCAACTATATCCATTGTTTGTAAACATACAATGATATCACAAATTTTAGGCAATTTGTATTTTTCCTAACAGTACTTACCTCGAACTACTTTCTTAGGAGTATCTGGGATCTCCTCCCTAACCGACCAAGAATTTTGCGCAGTTCCCCCTATCTCCATTTTCCCTTATCGGGTCCCTCCGTGGCGGATGGATACGTGCCCTGAGGCGAACCGAGGTCAGCGCGCGTGGGTGCGCTATTAGGTCTTTGTCGCCAGTAAGCATATGTGTTCTATTTCGAACTCCTGTAAGGCACCCGGGGCAGGATGGGTGGGCAATAACCCGAAAGTAGTTCGAGGTAAGTACTGTTAGGAAAAATAAAAATTACTTAAAATTTGTGATTTGTTCCAACACGGAGTACTTACCTCGAACTACTTTCTTAGGAGACTTACACTTTAGGAGGCGGGGGTGGACTTACAGACCGGAAGACCCACCACTACCATTCCAGGACACGGGACCTAGATAGGCAGCTAGGTCCAGACGACACAAAGAACAGGGTAGGAGAGTCAGGGGAAGCACGCAAAAGTCTACCTGTTTGTATAACTCACCTTTATGTATAATCCGGACATGGGCTTCCAAAACGTCCATCTCTCACATGGGAGGAGGGAAGGAAAGGGTAAAAGGATAGCAAGGAAAGGTGAGTAAGGGGGAAACTTGTGTCGCTTGCAATTACTTCCCTTGGGCTACCCGGGGCCTCAGCCCTAAACTTGTTGCAGGGTCCAATGGAGAAGGCGTTCAGGGACTTCCTCGTGCAGTCTTTCAGGTAGTGGGCCGTAAAGGTGGACTGCCTGGACCATGTGCCTGCTCGCATGATTTGGCCTACTGCCATGTTGCTGTCAAATGCCAAAGAAGTGCTAAGACCCCTAATATCACGGGGTCACGGGGTACCCGGGATTGCAGACCCCTCACTGGTGTAAGCTCTCTTGATGACTTGCCGAAGCCAGAAAGAGATCGTGTTCTTTGACACTGCCTTCTTTACTGGGCCTGAGGAGACAAACAGACTTTTGATGCCCGGCCGGAGTCTGGCTGTCCTGCTACGGTATTTCCTGACCGTTCTCACTGGGCACAGGAGCAAGTCTTCCGGGTTGTCCGAGTGAGGGATCGCCGGGACCGAGAATCCTTCGAACCTCGGGTCTGCAATGGCCGGGTTCTGTGTTTTGACCCCAAATTAAGGCAGAAACTTAACGGACAGGTCTTTCCACCCTTTCGAGAGCGAGACCTCGAATGACAAGCCGTGGAGCTCACTCACACACTTGGCTGAGGCCAGAGCTAGCAAGAACACTGTCTTGAGGGTGAGGTCTTTATCTAGGATATCCTTGAGGGGTTCGAAGGGAGGCCTTGTCAAAACTTTGAGAACCTTGGCCACGTCCCACTGCAGGACCCGAGAGGAGCGGGGGGAACAAGACTACTCGAAACTTCTGATGAGCATGGAAATCTGGCGAGAGGCTGTCAGATCGATGCCTCTGAGTTGCAAGACCTGCACCAGGGCCGCTTGGACCCCCTTAATGGCTGGAATGGAGACTCCCAGGTCGTCCCTCAGGTGGACCAGGAAGTCTGCAATCTTGTGGACTGATGCATCCAGAGGCCTCAGATTCTGCGTAGCACACCACTTAACAAACGTGGCCCACTTGGCCTGGTACACCACGATCGAAGACTTCCGTAGATACCCTGGCATCCTCGAAGCTGTCTTCTCTGAGTATCCTTCTTTCCTTAATAGACGCTCAATAACCTCCACGCGTGTAGCTGGAGGCACTGAGGGTTTTCATGAAACCTTCGAAAGTGGGGCTGGTGAAGCAGATCTTCCCTTATTGGTAAGGGCCACGGAGGAAGGGTGGCCAGGTCCTGTAGGTCCACGAACCACTCCCTCTCCGGTCACCAGGGCACTACCAAAGTCATCATTGTAGCCCTTGATTGTCTGAGTCTGTTGAGCACCTGCCTGAGAATCCCGAAGGGGGAAAAGGCATACGCATTGAGTCCGTCCCATGAGTGCTGGAAAGCGTCCTCGAACGCTGCAGCCAGGTCTGGCACAGGAGAACAGAACATGGAGAGCTGTGTGGTGAGCCTTGTGGCAAACAGGTCTATCACCGGTGAGCCCCACAACTGTAGGACCTTCTGGGCCACTTGTGGGTGTAGGGACCACTCCAACCCCACTACTTGCCCTACTCTGCTGAGGCCGTCGGCTAGAACGTTTCTCTTCCCCGGAATGAACCTGGCGGTGAGAATGATGTGCTTCCTCTCGGCCCATTCCAGGATCCGAGCTGTGAGATCGCACAGCTCCCTTGACCTCAATCCTCCTTGTTTCTTTATTTAGGCCACCACAGTGGCATTGTCGCACATGAGGGCTATTGTGTTTCCCCGTAGTCGATGGGCGAATATTGCGAGGGCCCCTTGAACCGCCAGGAGCTCGAGCAGGTTTATGTGGAGGAGCTTCTCCTCTAGGGACCACTTTCCCTCTGCTGTTTCTTCGAGCAGATGGGCTCCCCACCCCTCCTTTGATGCGTCTGTGAAGAGCAACATCTCCGGAGGAGCGGACGTGAACGGCACATCCCGTAGGGTGTTCGCCCTGTCGGACCACCAGAGGAGCATGTTCCTGGTGGCTGGATTCATCATGACTAAGGACTAAGGCGTGTCTCCCGGTGACCAGAGGTCCTTCAGATTCCACTGGACCGGCCTCAGCTTGAGACTTCCCTGAGGAACTAGCTTCTCCAGCAAGACCAGGTGGCCCACGGGTCTCTGCCAATCCTTGGCTCTCATTGGTGCATTTGCTAGGGTCGGACGAATTATATGGTCCAGATTGTCCAGCCTCTCTTGAGAGGGGAATGCCCTTGCTACCTGGGAGTCCAGGACCATCCCTAGGTACAACACCCATTGAAGTTCTGTAAACACTTCTCAGGAACGAGTCTCCCGAAAAGGGTGAAGTCTCGTAAATGGGAGTTTGCTTCAAGAATGCCAGACATAATTGCCATCGACCGCTTACCCGAAGGGGTTGCCATTGAACGCTTTCTCGCTAGTGAGAAAAACTACCGTCTAAATCAGGAAAGGCCTGCCAGGGAAATGAACTGGAATGTAAAGAATGTTTTATTCTTCGCTCATTTCCGTCTGCTAACCAAACCACTCGAAGTGGGAAGGTGGAGGAAAGATGACGGTGGTTCGTTCGAAAACAAAAGGATCAGTGCTGGCGAAACCAGACTAGCTGATATAGTAATCAGCTGAGAGTGTAGAGTGACGTAACAAGTCACACCTTTGGAAGGCCCATCCCGTAGAGGGGGGGAGGTTGACCATAGAGTTTTCAGAAACCTCTGGATCGCTGAAACTGAGAGATTCGGATGAGAACCTAGGGGTTCAGAATCTATTTGTGAATACCTTTCTCAAGACCTTAAGGAATGTTGTGCCGAGAACCCACAAGAACTCTGTCGCTGATTCCTGACGGAATTTTCAGGAATTATGATACGTAACCAGGACCCAAAGGAACTGTGTTATAGTTACCTGTAGAGATTCGTAAACCCTTAGGCAGCAGGCATCCCTCTGTCATCAGAGTAAAACTCTTGATGACGAAGGGTGCGCGTGAACAATTCACGGGTTGAGAGTTTGAAAAACCCTGTCATCAGAGTTGTTCGCGTACTTCAACTGATTGCGTGCGCCTAGTTGTTCGTGCGCGCCAATATGGTCCTGCACGCCACATATCCATTCTAACGGCAGTACTTGAAGAAGGCGACTTAGTCCGTCCACCAACACGTTAATTTTCCTTTGAACAAATCGAGGGATCAGCGTAACCTGACCAGGTGTAACCACTTTCCCAGAGGAGTCAACGCTCGCGTAAATAATTGCGGTGCTGTCGAGAGGCCGAAGCAAACAGCTCGAAACTGGTAGGTCTTGCCCATGAACACAAACCGAAGGTATTTGCTGGAGTCCTGGTGAATTAGAATGTAGAAGAATGCGTCCTGCATATCCAGGAATACCATCCAGTCCCCTTGACGAAGGGAATCCAACACTGAATGAGTCGTTTCCATATTGAATTTGGTCTTCTGGACGAACAAATTCAGTGCGCTTACATCCAGTACGGTCCTCCAGCCCCCCAGATGACTTGGGGACTACGAACAGACGTTTGTAAAACTCCAGGGAAGGCTGTCCTCCATGACAGCTTTCTGCACGAGGATCTCTATTTCTCAAGTTAAGGCTACAAACTTCTCCGAGCCTGAAGAGCAGGCGGGTAATGTGATGGGAACATTGGATAGGGGCGGAGTGTCTTTTTGGGTCACCCAGGGCTCTGCCCCTCTGCGACTCCATTCCTCCCAAAAAAGGCTCAATCTGCCCCCTATCGGAGCATGAAGGATTGAAAAATGACTTGGATGATTTCGTGTCGGGTTTGGTTGAGGACTTGGTTGGGTGTCGTAAATTCGATAAAGGCCTGACGAACGGTCTAGACCTACCCCCTCGAAAGGGTTTCTTCTGCAAGGGTGATTCCGAGGCGGTAGTCGTCACAGTTGAGGGTTCAACCCGCTTAGAAGACTGGGCAAGCAAGTCATTAGTAGACTTCTTTTCCAGTGCGGACAGAATCTTTGCCACTATTTCTTCGGGAAACAAATGATCCTTGTCGAGAAGAGAAAACTAAAGTGTAGACTTCTGAGGCGAAGCGACTCCTTTCAAAACAAAAGAACACCAGAGCCGTCTTTTCTTGAGAGTCTCGAATGCAAATAGAGAGGCCAGCTCATCGCAACCATCCCGAACTGATTTGTCAGCACATGACAAACCCCCAAGCCAGTCCGATGCCAGGTCTTCCTGAAGAGTAGGGCAATCCTCTATTTTCGTAGAGAGGGCTCCGATCGTCAATTCCAAGACACTCATAATTTTTAAAATCTTGAAAATATTCTTTACCAAATGGTCCAACTCGGGCGATGTAAAGAATATTTTAGCTGCTGCAAACGCGGACCTTCAAGTTGCATCCACCAAGCCAGAGAGGTTCCCCTGGGAGGAGGCAGAAAACTCCCATAGAGGGGGCTTCTCCGGTTACGTAGAACCTATACCTCTTCTTAATAAGCTTCGACAGAGGATAGGCGAAAGTTGTTTTCCCAAGTTCTCTCTTGACCTTCAACCAATCTTCTAAGTCACGAATCAAATGTTTAGCAGCCTTGGAAAGAACGAGCTTTGGGAGAAGAGGATCAAAATTCTTCCTTCTCATCAGGAAGATGGAAGCAGCTGGGAGCGGCTGCTACGAAGTAATCAGGGTACATGTCGAGAAGGTAGCGTAAAAGTTTCGAATAACACGAGAGACGGATAGAGTCCGCTCTAAGTCCTCCTTGTCATCCGAAGGGATAGGAGACAGAGACGGTTCTTGATTCGACTCATTATTCTTCGTACATTGTTTGTTTTCTTTCATCCAGCTCATCAGCTCTTGCAACTTTCGACGTAACGGAATTAAATTCTCGTCTTCTTGAGTTGAAGTCGAAGCAACTGGGGTCGTGGATTTCGACACGATCGCCACCAGAGGTCTGGCGCCAGTCGAATTATCTGTCGAAGGAAAAGTTTCGACAGCTTGACGAGTCGAAGATCTCGACGAACTCAGAATCAGTCGCTCCACAACCGAGTAGAAGGCAGCTATCGCTGTCGTAAGAATACGAGGCGAAGTCAATGTAGCTACGCTACACGACGGGCAAGAGATATCTACTTCTCTGTACCTCTTCACAGGGGGCGGAGATAGCACCTCTTCAGTCGAACGTCTCTTCAACGGACGTGAGACTGAAGAATCACGCCACTTACAACGTCTAACTGGCGATGAATCACTCGACTCTGTCGATAACTGATTACCTAACTACTCACCTTTCCAATGGTGTTTAGTCGAATCCTGCTGTCGCACCACAGGATCGATGGAGGAAGAGACTGTCTGTGGGCAAATCCCAATAGTCTCCCTTGGATCTCCGGTATGTCTTCTCCCAGAGGCGGGGGAGAACTATCGGGACAAACAGCCACACCCTCAGATTGCACTGCACTGGCACTTTTCACTTTACTAGAAGCCTTCCTATGAAAGACTTTACAGATAAACCTAAGTGCATCACCGTATTAGCTAATACATCAAATTTCTTTTCAAATTTAGACTCGAGGCTGGCAATGGTGTCAGGAGAAAATCCACGGGAAGTTGGCAAAGGAGTTAAAGGAGCAGGAGTAGGAGGACTCAAGATCGAAGACATAATAAGAGGAGAAGGAGAAGGAATAGGAGCAGGAGCTTCGATAGAAGAAGCCGAAGAAGCTAAACTATTCTTACTTTCAGCTCTGAGAGCCACCTTCCTCTTCCTATCCTTAATTATCTTCCCTGAGTGAGAAACAAAAACTTTCCACTGTTGTTCACTGCAATCCTTGCATTCAACAAAAGTATATTCTCTAGAGCACTCACAACCCCTACACTTAATGCACTTAGTGTGCAAATTATAAATTAATTTAACAAACCTAGTTTTGCACCCACCGGCGCAAAACCTAACTACTGAAGGACTAGAGTCTAACATGATGGTAAGACCACAAAATTGCAGAAAAGAAATTCAGCTTGAATCCTACAAACACGGAGTTGAATACTTCACCGATATTGGAGAGATAATACTTCCCAACAAATGAAGAAAAAAGTCTGCACCGACCACCGATGTTCACCAGAAGCCGGCAGAGAACAAATTGATGTTACCTGGACAGTTGTACCTATAGCTCCCTCGAGTGGAGGGAGATGACGTCACCTACATCAGCGATGGCGGCGCCACCGCGGTAGTTTTGAATCTATTGTCTGTCATTCGGTAAGACACTGCAATAAAAATAGGAATGAATGGCGAGCGATTGTGACGCAGTTTCACTTGGCCCTGCTGCTTCCTCCGGTGCCCTAGATGACCATGGAGGTAGCAGCAGTAGGGGATTCAGCGTTATAAAGCTTCATCTGTGGTGGATAACGGGGGAGGGTGGGCTGTGGCACCCTAGCAGTACTAGGCGAACTCGGTTGAGTCCCTTGTCAGGCTGGGAGGAACGTACAGAGGAGAGGTCCCCTTTTTTGTTTCATTTGTTTGATGTCGGCTACCCCCCAAAATTGGGGGAAGAGCCTTGGTATATGTATGTATGATTAAACTTTTAATTCTGAACAAAATATTTTCTAAATAGTAATTCTCATTACTTTTCCATCTTTTCTCCCTTTTGCTACATATTTACCTTTTCAAAAATAAGCCATAAACATAAAGGGTGTTAAAAAACCATTATTCATATATTAAAAAATAAAGAAATGACAAGGCATATGTTTAATTACCGTATATTTCTATGTATCAGACGACCTTTAGATAGGACAAGGTAAAAAATTAGGGGAAATTTTAAAGAATTTATCTCATATCTGTAGCATAAGACAAATGATAAATTACAAAACCAACTGTGTATAGGGTACCTTTTACAGCAACAAGTATTGATTATGTACAGATGATGATATTACAAATAGTGTTTTACTTACTGAATTCTTAGAAATTCAAAATAAATGAATTATCAAAGCTGATTCTATATCTAGTATTTCCTAACATCTCACCTAAAAGGAAACCGTTGTATTCTTTACGTTCATAGCTAATTACAATGAATGAACAAAGGCAATTATACATCCCAAAAAGGCAATTAATGATACTAATAGCTTTTAGTGAACTGTAAGGAAATTGTGTTTGTCTATAAGGCATTGGTAATTCAATAATATCTATTACAAAAAGTTTTGAATAAGCTTGAAAATTATACTAATACTTTTTGCTATTTATATGTGTGGTAGTAGGAATCAGTTTAATATGTTTACAATTTCTCAGGTGGGCTCACATAGAAAAATAGTTTATTTCATTCATATGAATTATTCCTAGAGTAACCTACTTATAAAGAAGATAGGCCAATAATATATATGGTAAAATGAGTTTCATTACTTTTATTAAAATTTTATTTCATAATGAAAATATTTTCGTAAGGTGTGTCAGTGGTTAATAGACCGAAGTCAAGGCAAGCCTACCAATAAAAATCACTTAAAATTCAAAGTCTGATTTTTAAAATAGTAGTGTAAGACGACCGGCAATTTTAAGGGGGGGAATTTCAGGATCTAAAGGTTGTTTTATATGTAGAAACATGCAGTATTCAATTAACACAAAAATGAAGGTAAAAACAGCAAAACACAAATACCAAAGAAAATCTCAAAGCCCACAGGCATCATAAAATATCTCTTGACATCTAAAATAACATGTCATCTCTTGCAAATGGAATATTTAGTTCAAGATGTGAAAACAAAGACTACCTTCCACAAAACATATCCTTTGTATTACAAGGTAATATACTAACCTGTTTTTTCTCCTTTCAATTCTTCTCCATCTACAGGAACAACTGGTTCTTGATGCTGAGTGGCTTGCCCATCAAGCACAGCGTATTTCTGAACATCATCTGTGACTTTTTCCACTAATGTTTCAGTATGAAGTTGTTGTAACACAAATCTATTCCAGCTCTGCAAAAATATTTTTCCAGGTCAAAAGACATTCTAAGTGATGTAAAATTAATCTAATTTACTTAAATAATAGTATTCCAAATATTTGACCAAATTATAATTAAATTGCAAAGTCTTATCACATTAATTAAGAATGCAGCTAATGATTTATTACAATACAGTATAAATCTTACTTGAATTTTTGTAGCAAAATTAATTTTCGCTCGACTATCTTGATCTGACAAAGTGAGGCTCATTGCAGATGCTTCAGGAATAGTTCTAAATGCTCTTAGGAAGTTTGAAGCATGGCAAGGTGTACCTTGGCCCATACTCACATCCAGCATGTGAAACAAAAAACCCAGTTCACATACTAAACAAAACTCACGTTCACACAAGTGAGACATGACAAGAGCTCGTAAAGGTGAAATGTAGTAAAACATCTGGAACAGAAAATATCATTTACAAATAAAAATTGCACTATGTTAACTCTCTAAGAGATATATATTCTTTGGTTTACGAAGGAAAAAACAGAATACTGATAGCATACCGGGCTGTTTCACTTTAAAAAAATTCATCAAACCTGGTATAGTTCACATAATTAAAGGTTGCACTGTCCATCAAAACCTTATTTTTATCAGAAAAGACATAATATACAACGAAATAGCAACATACAAATATTAGTGAAACTTTACATACAAAAACCTAGCCTTCATGAAAACCTTTATAAAAATAACATGATTTGAGTCTGAACTTACTTGTATCATAGGGTTGCAATATGAATTTGGGAGCGAGTTATCCAACCCTGAAAAACAAGTTCGATTATATTGGTCGTAGTCAAAATCATCTATGCCAAGCTTGCTGTACTTTATCTCCATTTTACGATATCGCCAAGGGACGTGCACTGTGATTCCATCTTCTGTTTTAACTATTCCATTTTCATTCTGGCTGGATTTGGTTCCTTTGCTGCGACTGAATTTATATTCCACCTGTAATAAATAAAGATGCTAAGCTATGATAAGGAATAACAACAGGTGTCTAATCATAATGAATAAAATCTTAATTTTTGCCTCCATGTAATATGACAATATTTGGAAGCCAATCATCCTTCACATATAAAGCTTAAGACTTCCTTTCATAACCTGACATATACTTGTCCACAGGAAAGCTGTTCTTATCATCTTTTGTACAATACTGTATCTATAATGAAAGCTAAGCATGACTTCAAAGATTCATTTGTTCCATTCAATCATAGATTGATATGCTTCCTTACAACATTATTCTAAACCAGGGCATGAATATTTAGTACAGTACTATGATAAAAAACAGAACTTTGGTAATAAAATTAGTTACTGTAATCCTATACTCCTATTCCTATTGCTTCTCTCGAAGCTTTGTCACGTTTATATTTATCCCTTATATAAAAAAAAAAATCCCATTTTCTTTCATTTAATAGATTTAACCTCTGGTCTAGTATAGAGACAATCTAGTGGCTTATAGCAATAACCTTAGCCTTGTTAGTGTGTACCTTTCTATGTATTTCAATTGCTATTCTCTTTACATTACTAGTCAGTGACAAAGACTCTCCACTTCACAGTAACCTGAACATCTTACTAGTTAACCAGAATTCCTTCTGTGTTTAAAAACAACTACAGTAGTTTCCAAAACCAACAAAATCCTGATCCAGCCATTCAAAACAAGATGTAACTGATCATCTTTTATCAAAACTTTAAGATATTTAAGTAACAGGAATACAATGTATCACGTTACCGAAATCAGACAATATACAGTACCCATAATACATACATACATATACCAAGGCACTTCCCCCAATTTTGGAGGGTAGCCGACATCAACAAATGAAACAAAACAAAAAAGGGGACCTCTACTCTCTACGTTCCTCCAGCCTAACAAGGGACTCAACCGAGTTCAGCTGGTACTGCTAGGGTGCCACAGCCCACCCTCCCACATTATCCACCACAGATGAAGCTTGGTTGGATTAAAAGCCAGTGATTTATAAGGCACAACTCGGGACCTTTGCTTGGAAGTTTGGAAAATCAGATTTTTGCATTTTCACCTAGGAGAACGTCTACATATTATGTTTCAAATGTTTCCTTTTATGAAAAAAATCGGTTTTATGGCTAAAGCGTCCTTTTCTTATATTTAGGCAAACGCGTCTCGTCGCTTATGCAACCCTTTATTTAATTTGTTTGTCAAAAATAAAAGTTTGTTGCTTGTATCTAAGTTGCATTATATTCACTGTATTTATTTGTCTGTTCATTTATATATATACAATTCTCATGTTATGGTTATCATGAAATAGGCAAAAAGTGTCAAGAGAAGATACCTAATAACCAAAAATGATATTTTAATTATAAAATATATTTTTGAATATACTTACCCGGTGAATATATAATAGGTGAATATATAATAGCTGCTACTCAGCGGCTCGACAGAAAACACACTCAAAAACTCGCGAGCGATCGCTATGAAGGTTGCGGGTGTGACCACCAGCGCCAACTATCGGCCAGATACCACTCTTGCATGTAAACAAACCCTTCAATTCTTCTCGTCCCGCTGCGTCTCTATTGGGGAGGAAGGGAGGGCCTTTAATTTATATATTCACCGGGTAAGTATATTCAAAAATTTATTTTATGATTAAAATATCATTTTTAAATATTTAACTTAGCCGGTGAATATATAATAGCTGATTCACACCCAAGGCGGTGGGTAGAGACCAGAGTTAATTAAGTTTACAGTGTATAAGCTAAGAGTTTTTGACAGGTATCAATATAACAAAACCAAAATATATAGGTACCTGGTAAGGAAGTTGACTTAGACGATTACTCTGCCTTGTAAGTCTGTCTTCCTCACGAAGCCCAGCGATCCTCTTAGGATGCTGAAAGACTCCCAGGAGCTGAAGTATAAAGGGTTGCAACCCATACTAACAGGACCTCATCAAACCCCTAATCTGGGCGCTCTCAAGAAATGACTTTGACCACCCGCCAAATCAACAAGGATGCGAAAGGCTTCTTAGCCTTCCGTACATCCCAAAAAACTATTAAAAAAAACATTTCAAGAGACAGATTAAAAAGGATATTGGAATTAGGGTAATGTAGTGGTAGAACCCTCACCCACTACTGCACTCGCTGCAACGAATGGACCCAGTGTGTAGCAGTCCTCGTAAAGAGTCTGGACATCTTTTAAGTAAAATGACGCAAACACTGACTTGCTTCTCCAAAAAGTCGCGTCCATAATACTTTGCAGAGATTTATTTTGCTTGAAGGCCACGGAGGTTGCTATAGCTCTAACTTCGTGCGTCTTAACCTTAAGCAAACATCGGTCTTTCTCATTCAAGTGAGAATGAGCTTCTCGTATTAAAAAATCTGATAAAATATGACAAAGCATTCTTTGACATAGGCAATGATGGTTTCTTAACTGAGCACCATAATGCCTCAGATTTACCTCGTAATGACTTAGTACGAGCTAAATAGAACTTAAGAGCTCTAACAGGACATAATACTCTTTCCAGTTCGTTGCCTACGATCTCTGATAAGCAAGGAATATCAAAAGATTTAGGCCAAGGACGAGAAGGCAGTTCATTTTTTGGCCAGGAAACCAAGTTGAAATGAACAAGTGGCTTTTTCTGTAGAAAAAACCGATGTTCTTACTGAAGGCATGAAGTTCACTGACCCTTTTAGCCGAAGCCAAGCACACTAGGAAAAGTGTCTTGAGGGTGAGATCCTTCAGGGAGGCTGAATGTAATGGCTCAAACCTGTCTGACATGAGGAACCTTATGACCACGTCTAAGTTCCATCCAGGAGTTGCCAAACGACGTTCCTTAGAGGTCTCGAAAGACTTAAGGAGATCTTGGAGATCTTTATTGTTGGAAAGATCTAAGCCTCTATGTCGAAAGACCGAAGCCAACATGCTCCTGTAGCCCTTAATCGTGGGAGCTGAAAGGGAGCGAACCTTTCTCAGATGTAAAAGAAAATCTGCGATTTGGGCTACAGAGGTACTGGACGAGGACACAGATGCTGACTTGCACCAGTCTCAAAAGACTTCCCACTTCGACTGGTATACTCTAATGGTAGAAGCTCTCCTCGCTCTTGCAATCGCACTGGCTGCCTCCTTCGAAAAGCCTCGAGCTCTAGAGAGTCTTTCGATAGTCTGAAGGAAGTCAGACGAAGAGCGGGGAGGCTTTGATGGACATTCTTTACGTGGGGCTGACGTAACAGATCTACCCTTAGAGGAAGACTTCTTGGAAAGTCTACCAGCCATTGAAGTACCTCGGTGAACCACTCTCTCGCGGGCCAGAGGGTAGCAACCAACGTCAACCTTGTCCCTTCGTGAGAGGCGAACTTCTGCAGTACCTTGTTGACTATCTTGAATGGTGGGAATGCATATAAGTCCAGAAGAGACCAATCCAGTAGAAACACGTCTATGTGGATTGCTTCTGTATCTAGGACTGGAGAGCAATAGATTGGTAACCTTTTGGTCAACGAGGAGGCAAAGAGGTCTATGGTGGGTTGACCCCAAGTAGCCCAAAGACTCTTGCCCACGTCCTTGTGGAGGGTCCATTCCGTGGGTATCACCTGACCCCTCCGACTGAGACAGTCTGCTAAGACGTTCAAGTCCCCCTGGATGAATCTCGTCAACAGGGAGATGCCTCGATTTCTTGACCATAAGAGAAGGTCCCTTACGATCTCGAGCAGCGTGAAGGAGTGTGTGCCTCCTTGCTTGGAGATGTACGCCAAAGTTGTGGTGTTGTCTGAGTTGACCTCTACCACTTAGTTTCGAAGAAGCTTTCGAATATCATCAAGGCCAAGTGGACTGCTAATAGCTCCTTGCCTTTGATGTGCATGCTCTTCTGACTTGAGGTCCACAGACCCGAGCATTCCCGACCGTCCAGGGTCGCACCCCAACCCAAATCCGACGCGTCTGAGAACAACACGTGGTTTGGGTTCTTGACTGCTAGGGATAGTCTCTCTCTCAGACTGATATTGCTGTCCCACCATTTCAGGCATGCCTTTACTGGTTCGGAGACTGGGAATGATACCGTCTCTAACGTCTTGTCCTAGTTCCAGTGAGAGGCTAGATGGAACTGGAGAGGCAGAAGGTGTAGTCTCCCTAGTGAGACAAACTGCTCCAGGGATGAGAGAGTCCCTACGAGACTGTTCCAACTCCTGACTGAACAAACGTTTTCTTTTCAGCATTAGTTGGACTTTGAGCAGGGCTTGTTCTATTCGGTGGCAGACGGAAAAGCCTGAAAAAAAAAAAACTGGACTGCGAATCTCCATCCCCAAATATAGAATAATCTGGGATGGGATCAGTTGGGACTTTTAGGTTGACCAAAAGTCCCAACTCCCTGGCCAGACTCAACGTCCAATGTAGATCCTGCAGACAGCGAAGACTGGACGATGCTCTGAGAAGCCAGTCGTCCAAGTACAGGGAGGCTCGGATCCCCGATAGATGGAGGGATTTTGCCACATTCCTCATGAGCCTCGTAAACACGAGAGGCGCAGGACTGAGGCCAAAGCACAGGGCTCGAAACTGGTACCCCACATTCCTGTAAACAAACCTCAGAAACGGTTGGGAATCCGGGTGTATAGGAATGTGGAAGTATGCCTCCTAAAGGTCGAGAGAGACCATCCAGTCGCCTTCCATAAATGCTGTCAAGACAGCCTGGTAGACTTCATCGTGAAGTTTGTCTTGACAATGAACACATTGAGCACACTTGCCTCTTACGTACTCCTGCAGTGAACATGGCTGCCAGATCATTGGAGCCATCCCTGAGGGACTTGTTCCTGCAGAGAACGTGGCTGTCAGATCATTGGAGCTATCCCTGAAAGCCTTGTTTATGCATGACATAATTGTACAGCAAAACTTCAAACGCTCGAAAATAGCTCTGAAGTCGACCTGTAAAATCTTGGAGCGTCTCATGGCCAGGCGCCAGGGAGAGTCTATGAGGTTTGAGAAGTCTATCTGGGCAGAGGCAGGAACTCCCAAGCCGAGAACTTCTCTCGTGTCATATCAGACTCTCGCTCTATAAGCCAGCTTAAAAGTAGGGAAAGCAAAGGCTGTCTCCCCCAAACTCCTCCTGGTGATAAACCAGTCGCCTAGCAAACATAAAGCTCTCTTAGAAGAGCGAGAGAGCACTAGCTTATAAAACAACGGCTTCGAAGTAGCTAGGCCTAGTGTAAACTCTGACGTTTAGGCGAACGAGGAGCAGCAGTTACAAAAAGATCCGGACAAAGATCCTTAAAAATTAGCATGATTTATTTAAAGTCCATAGAGGGCTAAGCAGCTTTAGGCTCCTCTCCGCCTGACAGAGTCCTCAAGGGAATATCAGTAGGAGGGGGAACAGCAACTTCCTTATCTGAAGGAACCTTGTCCGACAATAGCCGAGTCTCAAGCAAGGGAAAGACCTACCGTGGTGGCAATGCTTTAAAAGCAGAGTCCACACGCACTGGTGCATTAGTAGCGGACCAGGACGCAACGTCATGTAACTGCTTAACAGTCTGTGAACTGTCAACAACAACAGGTGCGGGAGGACGCTCGGCGTCCACTCGAGACTGTTTTGACTGCCTAGTCTGAGCAGTCAAAACAACTCTAGACTGCGGTAGTTGACGCTCAGCGTCAAAACAAGTCAACTCCGCTGGCTGGCGAACGTCCTGAACGTTAACAGGAGCATTAGGAAGCGGCCTAACGTCCAAATGCGGCTGAAAATCAACACGTGACCGCATCGAGTGAGGCTCTACATATCATGACTGACGTGACTTAGCTACGCCAACGTCAACAGGACGCACAAAGGTTCGTTTGGGCGGCTGAAGGCCAGGATCTCGATGAGATAAACGGCTAGGATCAACGTGAACCTTATCGGCAGAATAGTCTTCCATAAGAGAGGCAAGCTTATTCTGCATGTCTTGCCGTACAACCCATTTAGGATCAACGGGAATGGTTGCGGTAAGAGACGAGGGTAACGTCTGTGACTGCCAAACCTTGCCTACAAAAAGACTCTCGGAGTCTGTGTTACGCTTTTGTTTAGGCGGCGAGCAGTCTTCCGATGGCTGCATAGGGTCAGAGCTGTCCTAATAGTTAAAACCAGGACGCTGGACCTGTCCTGAAAGGACTGACTTTAGCTTAAAGGGCCTCGAAACCTTGTTCCACGGTTTCTTATGCGAAAAGCCTTCGGATGACGAGGAGAAAATCGTCTCTCTCGCCTTATGGTAGGGGTGATCTTGGTGAGATACGCCTGATAACATAGAGGGAACGTCTGTTCGCTGATCAAGGCCTCTCGAACCCATAAGTCGTACGACATTACTTCTCCCCTGGGCTTGGCACGAACAGACGAACCCTCGGTCGCAACACTGATAACACTTTGCGCAATATCACTTTATCACTACGATTTTCTGTTTTGCACTTATTTCACTGAAATAGAATTTTTTAACAATTCACATTAGGTATGAATAAAACTGATTTCTACCTGAAGCACGCAATTCTACCCTCATCAAAAGGTTATAATTGCGAAATCAGTCGTATAATGTAAGCACATTAATACAAGCAAAAAACAGTAAACATATTTTAAGATAAAAAGATCAGTGGCTGGGGAAGAGACTAAACACTAGTTCATTCAAAACTACGTTTTCAATCTCTCACCGTACAGTGCCTTGGAACGAGAATAAAAACTAAAAACGTTTTATCCTTTCTCCCCGTACAGAGACTAGGGACGAGAGTAACTCGAGAACAACGTTACTCGCTTGGGACGAGAATAAAGATCGGAACGTTCTCTCTCCTCTCTCTCTCTCCGTCTCTATCTCTCTCTCTCTCTCTCTCTTGATTTCGCACCGAAGAGAAGAGCCCACTTACGTTTCGTCAAAAAACAGGTTATTTGACCAAAGGAAAAAACTGAAAGGTTTTTCAATTAAAAAGTTCCTTTAAAATAGAATTTAAAACAGTTAAGCTTTGAAAGAAGAATGAACAAAACGTCAGAATCGATTTACTCTTTCTGCAAAGTGAAACCGTGATACTCTCTCTCTCTATCGTAACGATAGAGCGCAAACTGCGTAGCATAAATAAACTAAACGTTAGTTCATCTTTGAAACAGTACGAAGACTATTCAAAGAAAATCTTTCATAAAATATCTACTAAAAAATATTCATTTAATAAGTTTTAAATCATTAGCTCTATAAAAGTTATTTACGATTGAAAGGGCTCAACGTTGTTTAACTTCGGTTTCCAAGTTAGGACCGCCTACTCTCAGGAAAGGTCGCATATAAACAAATCATTAAAATTTATCTTGATGTTTATTATAAATGGAAAGCTAATCGAAGAGGCCTAATAAAGGCGGGCGAGATATAAAATATATAGAGGAAAATCTATAATTAATTTATAACGTGATAAGATAATTGCTAAAAGCCTAAAACACACTTCCGTACTAAGGGAAGGGTCGGCCATTTAAAAGTCAAAGAAAGTCCAAAAAACAATCCAAAGTCATCAAAAATTAAATCTATCCAAAAACGAGTTCAAGATTTAAGTTGAAGATAAAACACCTGCACTGCGAAAGCTCAAACCAAAATGAAGTACTTCACCAAATATGTTGAGAAAACTCCAGGTTCTACAGCGAGTAATGATACGTCTTGTCGTCAAGGTCGACAGAGAAGAATTGAAGGGTTTGTTTACATGCAAGAGTGGTATCTGGCCGATAGTTGGCGCTGGTGGTCACACACGCAACCTTCATAGCGATCGCTCGCGAGTTTTTGAGTGTGTTTTCTGTCGAGCCGCTGAGTAGCAGCTATTATATATTCACCGGCTAAGTTAAATATTTAAAAACAACAGTTTTATATAGAGAATTCACACAAACACAGTAATAAGGTAACTGACTTGCTAAAGCAAGTACAACGCAGAGACTGAGAGACAAAGGAAGGTATGGAGTATCCAAGCAACAGTTATTACCATTAGCTGTTAGATTGTCTCAATACTAGATTAAGGCCTAAGCCTACCAAAGGAATAAGAATGCAAAATATTTTAGTTTTAAATTGCTAGAAGCAAGCTTCCATAGAACTAATGTAAACATGAGGGGAGTTTCATAGAAATAAACAACTATTCAGCCTCAAAATAATAACCTACCATAGTCATAGAGAGGTTTAAGTAAGACTGCATTTGGGGGCATTACACACCATAAAAAATACATCAATAACTCCATTTTACAAGACTTTTACAGAAAGACATAGGACTGTTAATTAGCATAAAAAGATATTCCTGAAATATCCAATTTCAGTGGAAGCTCCTAATGTTAGGAAGGGACTTCTAGTATCTGACAGGATAATCAATAAATCAGCTTACAAATAAACTTTCACAATATACCTCATTTCATCCTTAGAATTATTCAGTCGCAGAACAAAACAGGAAAATTCCACATATGGTACTGTAATACTACAACATTATAAAGCGCAATAAACATTTATTATTAAATTTGGGAGGGCAATCAGCAAAATGGATAAATCTAATGAATTTTGGATGCATAGGCCAGTATTACAGCACAATCATGAAAAATGGTGAAATTATTAAAACAACACATAATAGCACATTCTCATACACAAAAACTGAGAAATTCATTAACACTCTTTTTATGTTCAATCTGAATCATACCTAAATAGATAAATAAGCAAAATGTATGTACAAAGTCATTGCTTTTCCATGTGCTGAAATTATGGGTACTGTACTGTACTCTTGGCTTTGGCCTGTTGAGACAACCAAAATAAAAATGAAAATGTAGTAAGGCCAGGCAGTAGATAATAGATAATTCACAAACCCTGTAATGGCTTGGACATATTTGAATTAAATCTACTATCAAACAGAATAACTAGACAGTTATAAAATTAGTAAATAGGGTTAAAGCAAGATTAAGACCAATTAGAAATCAAAGAAAATAATAGAAAAGACTAGATGGAAATTGAGAGAAACAGTACACAAATAACACAAACAGTGGATAGGACTCATTGCCAGTCTATATTCATCGAGGAAAGATCTAATTAAACCCATTAATTAGGGCGATGCTGATAAACATGAAACTCAGAAATTTCATCTTTCCATTTCACACCACGTATGATGTTTTTAAGACTGGAAACTGCACAAAATGCCTTATTTATAAAAAAAATTATTCTAATAAAAACACTAGCAGGTTTCTAAAAGATATTAATTCTTACTTGGTTCCTTTTCTTATTATGTAAATTAGGTGCATAACCTATTGAGCCAACAAGTTTCATAGTCTGCAAGACTTCTGGGTCCACAGGTGGTGTTGACCTGTATGGAAAAGAAAATTAATAAATATTCTCCTGCTATCAACGTTACTTAAAAAATATTGTTAAATGGATTAACCCTTTGAGCCCCATTGGGCACAATTTGTGTCTACCATTTCTACTCTCTTCATCACCATTTGACTATTTACATCCAATAATTACTAGTTTTTTCACATTTAATATCTATGTATAGTACAGGTCTATGAAAATTTTACAAACTATGTAACAGTATACCATATAACCACCCATTGAGACACTATCACTAGCGAGTTTTTGGATCACTTGACTGGCCAGATACTACTACATTGGATCCCTCTCTGGTTACTGCTTGTTTTTCCTTTGCCTACACACACAAAATAAGTCGGGCCTATTCTTTACACATTCGCCTTTTTCCTCATACACCTGACAATACTAAGACAACCAAAAAATTCTTCTTCACTCAAGTGGTTAACTACTGAACTGAAATTGTTCAGTGGCCACTTTCAACTTAGTAAAGGTAGAAAAGACACTTTAGCTATGGCAAACAACTCTTCTGGGAGAAGGACACTGAAATCTTCCACAGTCTTGGGTTACATTTCTTTTACTTGAGGGTACACTCAGGCACAACTATTCTATCTGTTTCCTTATTACCTTTCCTCACTGGGCTATCAGTCCTGGAGCTTATAGCATCCTGATTCTCAAACTAAAAGTTCTAACTTAGCTAATAATAATAATAATAATAATAATAATAATAATAATAATAATAATAATAATAATAATATTGAAAAGAAAGTTTACTCATTTATATGATAATAAATGTTGTCAAGTCCTATTTTATAGTTTTTGTCCAAAAATGTCCCTGAAGCTTCAGCACCAAAACACTTGGCGAGGGGTTGGAGCTCAAAGGGTTAATATGCATAAACACACACTGTAATTATGTTATTTTTCTTGCTATAACTACAAAGATTACGACTATCCATGATAAGATTGCATTCTTTCAGAATGGCCCAGAACTTGCCTTACTGTACTCCATAAAACAATTGTCCTTACGAATTTAAACAGGACAGATCAAAGTCCAGGAAATGTTTGTGTAGACAAAATATATAACAAATAAAGGGATTTTGACGAAGGAAAAATCTATTTCTGGGGAGAGACCTGTGACGCCCGGTGAAAAGAGTCCTTCTTTACACTTTTCTGATATAAATCTTCCAAATATACCAGAGAAAGATAAAAGCATGGAATGCAGAGGTTACTACCCTCGCGCGAGCACCTCGTGGGTGTCGTGTATACATCAGGGGCTTGTGAAAACCACTATTCACAGGCTGTCTTTCATTTAGATAATTCCTTCATCAAAGGGAAGGGCCGTAACAAAGGCCCCAGAAACCACACTTGGACCACGCCACCGTCACCCAACACGAGCGCCCTCTAGGTCATCCTTCTGTTTTGGACTTGCCCGCATAGTCGTATTTTTTGTGCTCTCGGTGTTTTTCAAGTGTTTGTCGTTAATTCATCATGACTGACGCTGCTACTTCACCTTTACTAATGTTAAGTACCATAGTTTGTTTTGACAGCTTTTTTCAGTACCGGGCATTTGTTCTCTTTCCAGTAATGTGGATTTTAATTTTGGAAGCGGCTTGGCCTGCCTCGGTGATGGCAGCCATGTTGGATTCGTTCGCTTCGCTAGTATTTCAAGTTAATATTGCCCATCTGGTACTCTGTCATCTAGGTTATATCACTTACGTTTTATGACCATTATTATTATCATTATTTTATTATTGTTTTTACTATGGTATTTTTTTGCTAGCAAGTTCAATTTGGATGAACGAAGAATAACGTTCTTGCCTTTGTTATAGTTTACGTACACGCCTCGGGAAGGTGGGCGTTTTAGACTATATCTTTATATTTATTTGTTACGCTGTCGTTATTCTTCGTTCTTGGTTATTACAATTTTATCATTATTCTTATATCATATTGTGTGCTTTTGGTTCTTTATAATGTAACCATGAGAGCGTGAGCATGGAGTACTCGGTTTCTGTTACTACAGTTACGAGTTACCCTTTCTCTCGTTTTCTTTCTTAATCTCGAGTAAGGAGAGGTGGATTTCCCGTTTTCCGTTTTATACGCTCACGAGTTATCCCGGCCTCCTCTTCTTCTCCGGGTTTATGATATTACGTTTGATGGTATTTACGTTTTATTGATGTGGTTACTGTTAATATAGCTAGCATTATTAATAGGTTCCGTTAGTGAATAAGTCATTATTTTGGGATCGCATAATTACTCGAAAACCAGTGCAAGGGAACCTATAATGTGACCTAATTTACAATTTCTTGAACTAAAAGTTCAACTTCAAAGTATCTAATAGAATCGAGTTTCCTTAGAATGCAACACATAACAGAGATTTATGTGATATCCACAACTAGGATTCCTCAAATAAATCATTATTTCTTGATATTTTTATATCTAATAATCTATTCAAAATTATGTTCTTATATGTATAAGATATTTTTGTATTTTTATATCTAATAACCTATTCAAAATTATGTTCTTATATGTATAAGATATTTTTGTGGTTTGCCTTTTCTTATCGAAGCAATGTAAAACAAATCACAGATCCAATAACTAAAATTAAAACTTAATACTGGTTCTATCATCATCTAGCAAAGCTCAAATGTTTAATTATTTTGCCTTAACTGAATACTCGAGACTTACCTATACCGCACCCTCATATATTGCTCAGGCCAGTCAGATAACAATGGGCAACTTGGATAAAATATTGGAATCGATGCTAAAGAGCAAGTTGCATCTGTTAGCGGCATAGTTTGAGTCTGCTCCTGAACATCTGGTAAAGTGGTTTCCTGCAACAAAGAAATTTAATGACATGAAGATCCACACAAACTGAATTATGGGCTTTACTTATGATTAATAATTAAGGTATTAGCCTTTTCAACATCCAAAAACCATGGTACATGGTAAATTTTAGGGTAGTTCCCAAAATATGTTTATTGGGACCACTAACTAAAGACCAAAATGAGTTAATCGGTCCATGTACTTTACTTATACTTCTTTCAAAACTCTTTGTCTTCAGTTGATTGATGTTAAGAAGCACTATGGTTTTTCATTGGTAGAAAAAAAGTCCACAAATATTTGAAAACCAACAATCCCTAACCAAAGTACATCAAACAACTACATATGCTCTACTTCTCCAATTTAATGTTGTATAACCATTTTTTAGTCTAATATACAGAAATCCAATTCAAACTAAGGAGCTAATATGTAAACGATATTCTTCTTTTTTTTCTTCTGTATCGTGTTAGTTTGAGCATAAGACACACTGATTCCCTAAGCCATTGTCATATTCCTATTATAGATGAACTCTCACAGTTTCACTTCCCCAATACTGTATCCAAATTTTGACTTGGACATGTGATACATATTTAGAAATATTAATAAATTTGCCTACCTAATGATATATTTTAAATGTTGAACCTATTCACACAAGGAATAGAAAATAACCTACCGGTACTTTGTTAACAATCAATTTAAACTTTAAAAAATCTAACTTTGAAAGACTTTCACAATAAACATTTATATAAAAGATATTGCTTCTTCAAAAAAAAATAATAATAAGTACACAAATAAACATGTGTGAACTCACTAACACTTTCCTTATTCAATCCTCAGTGCTCTGGGGGATCCTTACACTGTGAAGCCTGGGAACTTGTACAAATTTGTTCATTCCAAGCAAATTAGTTACTAAATTTTACCATTTCTAAGTTACATTCTTGTTTACTGTGTGCAAAATACTCCTCAATAAAACCAAAACTTTAATTTTATCAAAGCTTTACCTGTGAAAAATTGTTGAAGACTGGCTTGGAACAAGATGTAAAGAGATGCAATGACCCACAGTTGTCACCCATGAAAATTGCTTGAGAAGAAGTCGACACATCAAGGGAGGTCATATCCCCTGTTGGGGCTATATTTGCCTGAAATGGAGAAATTTAAATAAATCAAAATTGAAAATACCTTTGTAACCATTGAAAAAAAAGATGATTGCCCGCTTACAAGAAAATAGTTAAATGTATCCATAACACCTGACTTCCCACTAGATTTATTTCTGACAGATATGACAAATTCGTAGGTAATTTGTATTTTTCCTAACTATACAAACCTTAGCTATTTAATATGGGTTATTACTTTCGGCGTAGCTGAAATGACGAGCCATTAGAATTTTAACGAGGGTTTACTACCCCACCGCTAGTTAGCGGGGGGTAGGGAGGGTAGCCTGCTACACCCCCCCCCCCCCACACACACACACACCTGTACTGAGCTCACTTAGAGGTAGGACTTCACGGGGGATAGGGCTGGCGGGCAAGATTGATTAAATAGGTAAGGTTTGTATAGTTAGGAGAAATACAAATTACCTACGAATTTGTCATTTGTTCCGTAACTGAAATACAAACCACGCTATTTAATATGGGTGACTCACCCCTTAGGAAGGGTAGTGAGTCCCAGCCAGTACTGGCTTTTGGCTTTGCCCGGGGACTCGGCATCTGAGTGTGTCAGCACTCAACAATAAGGAGTCCGTGCACCTCGCTAGAACCTTGCTGTGCAAGGGCTGTGGCCTACGTAAGCTGTGTGTAAAGGTCTAAAGTGTGACTCGTCCTAGGAAGTTGACCTGCAGTCCCTTAGAAGGAAACTTTAGGCTAGGACTCTCCCAATACCACTTCGTCAGGGTATGGGGACGTGACAGTATTATCTTAATACTCGGAACACAAGGAAACATGGTTTACCTGCAGTGGTTGAGGTCAGCTGTGCAGAGAACCCAGGATGCTGCTTTCCCCAAGAGAGGGGAGGATAAAGAAAAGAGTAAGGGCCAGACAAATATTTTCATTCATGCAGACTAAGACCAGGTAACAATGCCCTCAACCTTCGCTACTTGTCCTCTAAGGAGCCTGAGGTTTTAAACCAGCTGTTGTGCAGCCACCACAGGGCCGATAGAAAACGTATCGAGCCTCCTGTGGGGTCACGTCATGCAGGTAGTGGGCTGTGAAGGTCGTCTGATGCTTCCACACCCCAGCTTGAAGGATCTGCGTCACTGAGAAATTTCTCTTGAAGGCCAGGGACATAGCTACGCCCCTGAATTCATGTGCTCTAGGGTGACATGACGGAGGAGGGTCTGGATTCAGGGACAGATGGATCACCCTACGAATCCATGCCGAGATGGTGTTCTTGGTGACCCTCCTCTTAATCCTCCCAGTGCTAACAATGCTTGCACCTGGGGACGGACTGTAGCCGTTCCTCCGAGATATAACCTCAGACTCCTTACTGCGCACAGTAGGAGAAGGTCTGGGACATCTGTTACAGAACGGAGACTCGAATCCGGAAGGAGTCGAACCGAGCGCCCAGCACCCCCTGAATTTGAGTCTTAGCACCAAACTCAGGGACGAGTTTAAACGTTACCTTCCCCCCATACCCTTGCATGGGCGATGTCATACGAGAGACCATGAAGTTCACTGACTCGCTTGGCCGAAGCCAAAGTTAGTAAGAACACCGTATCCCAAGTTAGGTGGCGAACTGAAGCCTGGCGTAATGGTTCATAGTAAGGTCTCTTAAGAGACTTGAGAATCCGAACCACGTTCCATGGAGGAGGTCTCACATCCGACTGAGGGCAGGTAAGTTCATAACCTCGTAAGAGTAGGGAAAGTTCCAGCGAGGAAGAAAAGATCATTCCTTTGAGCCTAAGGCTAGACTTAAGGCCGAGTGATAGCCTTTCAGCGCTGAGACTGAAAGGCGCCTTTTCTTCCCGCAAATACACGAGAAACTCCGCTATTGCTGGAATAGTGGCATCGAGTGGAGAGATACCCCTTCCAAGACACCAACCACAGAAGACTTTCCACTTTGCCTGGTAGACAGATGCGGATGATTTTCGCAGATGTCTAGACATCCTAATTGTAACTTGTTGCGAAAATTCTTCTCTCAGCGAGGAGATGCTGGATAGTCACCAGGCGTGAAGTCGTAGCGAAGCTACGGCTTTGTGGAAGATGCTGGCATGTGGTTGTCTGAGTAGATCGTGTCGTGGAAGGAATTCTCTCGGAAGTTCCGTTAGGAATTGCAGAAGGTCTGGAAACCATTCCGCGTGATACCATAGCGGAGCTATGAGGGTCATTGAAAAATTGACCGATATTCTGGTCTTGTTGAGCAAGCTCCTCATCAGACAGAACGGGGGAAAGGCGTACATGTTGATGTTGTTTCACCGTTGTTGGGAGGCATCTTGCCAGAGCGCCTTGGGATCCGGGACTGGGGGGAAGTACAGTGGAATCTTGAAGATCAGCGCTGTCACGAACAGATCCACAGTCGGGGAACCCCACAAAGTCAGGACTTTGTTGGCTACTAGATGACACAAAGACCACTTGATACTCACTATCTGAGACGCTCTGCTCAGATTGTCGGCGAGCACATTCCTCTTGTCTGGAATGAAACGCGCCGATAGTAGAATCGAGCGGACTTCGGTCCATCTCAGTATCTCTACTGCAAGATGAGATAGCTGCTTTGAAAAGGTACCTCCTTGCTTGTTGATGTAAGCCACTACTGTGGTATTGTCGCTTATTACCACCACAGAGTGACCTGCCACGTATTGTTGGAACTGCTGAAGGGCCAACAACCCGGCCTTCATCTCTAGACGATTTATATGGAGGTACTTTTCTGATTCTGACCACAGGCCTGAGGTCCTGTGGTACAGAACGTGGGGCCCTCCCCTTTCTTTGAGGCCTCCAAAAACAGCATTAAATCCGGGGGAAGGACGAGAAGATCCACTCCTCTTCGTAGGTTCTCGTCTGTCACCCACCACTGGAGGTCCGTCCATTCCGCAGGACCCATAGGGATCATGACGTCCGGGGAATCGCAACCTTGATTCCACCGGGACTTGAGCCGCCACTGGAGAGATCTCATCCTGAGGCGATCGTTGGGAACTAGACGAGCCAAGGATGAAAGGTGACCAAGGAGACGTAACCACGATTGGGTTGGAAGCTTTTCTCGACTGAGGAAAGGGCTTGCGACCCTTCTCAGCCTTGCTATCCTGTCGTCTGATGGGAAGGCTTTGTGGAAATTGGTGTCTATAATCATGCCTAGGTAAACCAGTCTTTGAGTGGGAAGCAGAGAGGACTTCTCGAGATTTACCATGATCCCCAGATCCTGGCAAAGTCCCAGAAGTTTGTCTCGGTGTCGAAGAAGGGATGACTCCAAGTCTGCTAGGATCAGCCAGTCATCCAGTTAACGGAGTAGACGGATGCCGATCCTGTGTGCCCACGATGATATTAGGATGAACACTTCTGGTGAAACCCTGTGGTGCTGTGGAGAGACCGAAACACAGCACCTTGAACTGGTACCCCTTGTGGTCTAGGCTGAATCCTAAGTACTTCCTTGAAGACAGATGGACTGGGATCTGGAAGTACCTGTCCTTCAGATCCAGTATACACATGAAGTCTTGCGGCTTCACTGCAAGACTGACCGTGTTTGCGGTCTCCATGCTGAACGGAGTTTGCTTTAATCTGGACCTCTGCCCTAAAGGCCCACCTCTTTGCTGATCCCATGGCAAGAGAGCTAAATGACACCGGATTCGTCCTCAAGGGAGGTAGAGATGTTGTGAACGGGACGCGATATCCTTGACTGATTACGGAAATCGTCCAGGAATCGGCCCCAAGTTGCTGCCACCTGTCTGCGCAACCTTGTAGGCATCCTCCCACTGCGGACATGCAGGGGGACTGCCAATCCTAGCGTTTGCGGCCTCGGCTGCTCCCTCTAGGATTCTTCCCTCCCCTGGAGGACTTCTTGCCTTTCTTGTCCTTGACCGGAAAGGGCTTAGACACCACTGTCTTCGCTGCCGTTGTCTTGGTGGGACGTGGCTGCTGGGGTGCTGGAGGTTTATAGGGCTTGAATGTCAAAGCCCTAGGTAGGAGGGAGTCTTGGTGACTTCCTCCACCTCTCAGCAGCCTGCTCCACGTCCTTAGGCTCAAACCGGTTCGTTCCCATATCGGAAGAATATCTGAGCCTGTAGATTACGGTGCTAGGGGCCTCCCGGTATTGTTTTGGAGTCCTTTGACTCCCTCCTGGGAGGGATGCAGGACTCCAATAATGACGGAGGCAGGCTCTTCTCCACCCTTATTCGAGAAGACTTTACCACGCGAGGTGGGGTTTCCTTCAATGGTGTGATGGGGGAACGTCTCACCTCACGTGACTCTCCTGAAGACGGGAAATCTTCGTCCGAAGGGGAGGGAGAAAAGTCTAAGGGGGGAGGGTGCCTGCCTCGAAGACTTACGAGGAGACAGCTTCGTCCTTGGAGAAGTTACCGCGTCCGAAACTCCTCTTTTCCTCTTCAGGGGAGTAAATGCAGCCAAGGATTTGTGGCCCAACTCAGAGAGAACAGGCTTGAAAGCCTGTGCTACCACTCTGATTAGAGCCTCAAACCAGGGCTGATGGCTGTGCTGTCAGACACTCCCTCTGGAGGAGGAGTCGCCTGTAAGAAGAAAGAAGATAAGGAAGAAATGTCCCTGGACCTTTCTGGAACCTTCCCCCCTACCGGCAAGTGCGCTGTTCTGTGCTTGCGGGGAGGGGGAATGGGGTGATGGCGCCCTTACCGCGCGTTGTCCGGCAGCCTCGCGCGTGGGAGGGTATTGGCGATTGCGCTGGGGAGTACGCTGGCGCTCGCGCGCGGGTGCACGGGCGAGACTTCATAGAGTATGCAGGAATCAGATTGACGTGCAGGATCAGAATGAAGAGCCCGTGCGGACCAGAATGATGGCGGGCGCGAGCGCGAAAGACTATCAGAGCGCGCGCGTGCGGGAGACCATCGGTACCCGTGCGCAGAAAAGATTGTCAGCGCTTGCACGCGTAAGAAGATTGTCGGCGCTTGTGTGGATCGTCGGCGCTTGCGCGCGTAAGAAGATCGTCGGCGCTTGCGCACGTAAGAAGATCGTCGGCGCTTGCGCGCGTAAGAAGATCGTCAGCGATTGCGCGCATAAGAAGATCATCGGCGCTTGCGTGCGTAATAAGATCGGCGAGCACGCGCGGACGATCGTCGGCGCTTGCGCGCGTAAGAAAATCGTCGGCGCTTGCGGGCGTAAGAAGATCAGCGAGCATGCGCGCTTTACACGCTAGTAGGTTGAAGGGTCAGCTGGCAGGACGATCAGGAACTGGGATGTGTCCTTAAAAAAAGGGCGGGCATCCCCCGATGAGGACCGTAAGCAGGTCTGCTTTAGAGTCCAGGGCCGAAGTCCTTTGTTGCAGCGCAAGGTTGCGCTGGTAGATCGGTAGGTCAGCTGGCAGGACGATCAGGAACTGGGATGTGCCCTTTGGAAGGGCCAGCATCCACCGATGGGACCGTAAAAGGTCCGTGTTAAAGTCCAGGACCAAAGTCCAAAGGACCACGTTGCAGCACAAGGTAGAGGTCACTGGAAGTTCTGCTTGATCCTCCGAGGCGGAGTCTCTATGAGAGACCTCTCCCGCGAACGAGAGAGGTACCCTTTGTAGAAGAGACTTGAAGACACTCGTGGTGAAGTCCCTTAGGGCCGTTGGATCAGCAAGCTGACCTTATCAGTAGCGATCCTCCGAAGAGGAGTCTCTATGAGTGGTCTCTCTCGCGAACGAGAGAGGTGACACTTCGTAGAAGAGACCTGAAGACACTCTTGGTGACGCCCCATAGGGCCGTTGGATCAGCAAGCTGACATCATCAGGAACGAACCTCCGAAGAGGAGTCTCTATGAGTGGCCTCTCTCGCGAACGAGAGAGGTGAACATTTCGTAAGAGAGACTTGCCAAGACTGTGCTCCACCCCTGAAGGAAGAGAAACTCAGCAAGGGGGGAGAAAAGTCTGGCCGAAGAGCAGCAACAGTAGTCGAAGGCGATGAATTTATTAAGGTATGGGAAGTTCTCCCTCTGAAGGGAGAAAACCTCACACCTGGGGAGGAAACCTCCCTCGGAAGGGAAGTTGTTCAACCCCTGGAGGCGAACCTCCTTTAGTGATCTAAGATGATCTGAAGTGCTGGCATGTTGTCGCGGGAGTACTTCTAAGAGAAGGGATAACGCCCATGACGACGTCCTCTGAGGGACGGCAGCAACAGCAGATTCCCCAGGCATGAACAGGACAGCTCTGCTTCGTTGGCACTCTTTAGTCGAACGAAGAAAAACTGCATAGTTCACTGGGAAAATAAAATTAAATAATTATTTTAACAGAAATTCCCTAGGGAGGAACTCCGAAGAGGAACCCTGAGGGAAAAACCAAAAATAAGAATATAATATGCGCCCACCTTCCCCAGATGACATCCACGGGAGAAGGGGGGCCGGAGTAACTGTAATAAAAAAAAAAAACAGAATTATAACAGAATTAATTATCTAAATCATCTAAGAATATTCACTAAAAGTGAGAACCACTGACCCCCCCAAGGGAAGTGTTCCCCACGGAGAAAGCTGAAAAGTTAAAATACAATTAGATTTCACTAAAAATAATTGAGACAAACAAACGGAATAGCAACTTAACCCGCAACGGGAAAGGAGCTTCTGTAATAGTACATAGTAAGGGTGAACGACCTCGAGTAGAGAGAGACCGTAGTCAATCTAAAAAAAGGCCACACCCTCTTCGCTGAGAATCCAAGTTTCCCGTAGGAAAAGAGGAAAAGCGAAGAAGTAGATGAATGAAGAGAGTCCAGGCGATGACGATTCCCCTGCGGCGGCCGAGTTAACGGATATGTGCCGAAGGGAAGACCGATGGACCAGAGAGGGAGAGGTTGTTCCCAACGAAGTGGAACTGTGGTGGCCTTGCACTACGCAAGAAACGTTGTCGTACATCACACACACCGCACAAACACTGAAAAGAAAACTTACTACATTTCTATACATAAATATATACATAAACATTAAGAATGTTTATATCAGCACAGGTGTGTGTGAGGGGGGGGAGGCGGTAGCAGGCTACCCTCCCTACCCCCCGCTAACTAGCGGTGGGGTAGTAAACCCTCGTTAAAATTCTAATGGCTCGTCATTTCAACTACACCGAAAGTAATAACTCATATTAAATAGCGTGGTTTGTATCTCAGTTACGGAACAAACCAAATTCTAAAAAGCAGAAATTGGATAAGAATTCAAGATGATCAACAGCATACCACCCAACTACTATATTGGATAATTAAATCATTATTATTTTGAAAACTATACTAAATAAATACACATTTCAAAGATCCTTGGTTAAAAGGAGAGTGGAGTTTATATCCCAGGGTGATTAGATAACTAGAAAGCAGTGTTTCATGTGGGAAAGAAAAAGTGGTAAAAAGGTTGGATTGGATTTATGGATTTGGGTTATGTAGCCCAGCACTAAGGCCTGTGAGGCTATTCAGCACCAATGTGCATCTAGGATGTAAAACCCTAGTTCCACTGTGATGTAAAAGAAGCGGTTGGTTAGTGAAAAGGAAGAAAGGAAGAAAGGAGGGAAGAAAGGTGGCAAAGTAGGACATACAACAAGTAGTGCAACTAGGAGACAAAGGAACAATGCAAAGACCCTAAGTAATGCCTATTGGGTACAGCATGAGGTGCATTACTGGCATTAAAAGATGTAAATCATTCAAGTTTAAAATCAGTCTTTCTATGGAGAACTGATTAATGATAAACTTTTCAGTGAACAAAAGGTATAACATGCTCTGATCTATTCAACTGAAACTGAAACTGAACCTTTTTGGTTGCCACAATATAGTCACATCTATCTTTACCAAGATAATGTATTACTCCATATAAGGTAAGAACACAGAAACTTATTAAATAATCATTCATTTGGTTTACACATCACATCATGATTAACATTTTAACGATGAAGCTTTTAATCTCTTAAAACCATTTTAATTTTTAGAAGTAATGATGATGATCCCAACAGCACCATATACTTACATGATAGTGACCAATTATAGCGCTGTCTGGTCTTCCAGCATCCATTAGTTGCCACTGACCCTGTGGTCCAATAACAGCAAGACACGAAGAGAGCCCAGGCATGAATCGTAAAAATGTTGGTGGAGCAACAGCTCTCAGAGGAAGAGAAAACTTCATCATTCTCAAATCAAACACCATAACAAATTGATCCGGCACCACCTGACACATTCTGTGGAATATATAAAGTTTCTCAAACTACAAAAAAATAAAAACTCTCTTCAATGATCATGAAATAACTCATATTTTGGACACTGGAAACAAAGACAAATTACAAAAATTAGCATCCTTTCTACACCAAATAAAATACGTATTTAACCTGATTCCACCTTAAATGACAAGTGTGTTTCAAACAAGAAAAAGAAAAAACTTAAAAACATACACAAGTAATTGAAATCCTTAATAATTTTTAAAATGTAAACTGGCGCTAAAGATTAAGTATACTAAGTGATCCAAATACAATAGAAATACAGTACACACATACTGTACAGTATCTACTGGTATTTCTTCTGAATTCCTTTATCTTTTGAGTAAATACACCTCTAGGTTCAACTTTAAAAAAGTCATTGTGAATACTCTGAAGAGCAAAACTCCAGCCAAACATTTTGGCTACCTTAGGCAGTTTAATTTTTTTTAAAGAAATATAGAAATATGAAGTTACAGTACCAAGATCAAGGTAAATTAACAAAAAGTGATTATTGCATAAGTCACTAAAATACATTTTTAAAAGGTCTAGAAAAAACTAAATTTCTTCACCAAAGATTTTTATGAAAATAAATTGAGGTATACTGTACACATAAGTTTCACTTTAGAATTTTGGTTTTCAATTCAGGTTTCTCAACACAGATTGCCGGGAACCCTACGACTCTTCCGTGCCAAGTCTAACTCTGTTCACAGACATAGCAATGTTTTTACTTTATTACTGAAAATTTACTTAAAATAGAGAACAACAAATATTAGCACGAGAACTTTAAGAGAAAGATGCACAATCAGAATCCTAGATGTTCAACATCAGCATTCCAAATTATTCCAGTAAAACAAATTCTGTCATTAAACATAGTTTGCATGCATAACTTTCCTGTTTTCACTCTACATACCTGTTTGAAAACCCACAGGTTGCTATATAATTTCCTAACACATCAAAATCCGAAAGAATTCCGCTGTGAGCCTGAAAGGAGTGTTCCTGTCTCATGGTTCTCGGATCTTTCAAACTGATTCTTCCAGAAACATCACCACAACACACAAACCTCGGATGGTCACGGAGAATTGCACATCCATTTTCACCTACATCGTGCTGAAATCCAAGGAGAAATTACTTCATAGCATATTACAAATAGTATACTTGGATTCATAAAACTTTACTACTTCGAAAGTGAAAAGGAGGCCAAGGATGTTGTTTAAAGATAATGTATAAATTTTAATATTAACAAATCTACAACAATATATTAAAGTACATACATTTCTACAAATACAGTTTAGAAATTCAATATAAGAAAACTAGGATAAGACACATTTTAAAAATAATTTACCTGTAATATGAAAGCAAAGAATCTAAAGCAAAGCTGACAAAAATCAATAAATGTCATCCCTGAACTTATGGAAAAATAACCAAACTGAATTTTAAAAGAACTACCGCATTAGCAAAAAAAAAAATCTTGGGTAGTTACAAAACCCAAAATGTAAAATTAATGTGCAAATTGAGCACACAAAGAATGTAAATAAAAATATAAAACACTACAGCTTCATACATGAAGACATCAGGATTGTTACTAATATCATGTTAAAATCAACACAAGTTAAATTACCACAATTTACAACCAAAAATGAGAGAGAGAGAAAGAGACATATTAATCACCACCATTAAATATGAGTAAATGAAAGGCATACTTAATCAAATTTATATGTTTTTTTGCATATGTAGATGACCATGAGCTAACTTTCAATGTGAAGCTATGATATATTGTAATGTAAAATCAGTTAATACTTACCAAACCAGTTTCTTCTAACCGCATCAAGTCGTATTCGATCAGCGTATTCTGGTGACCTCCAATTAACAACCTGTGGTTAAAATTGTTCGCCAGCTGCAGCATGCACTGCATGTTCACTAACTGAGGAGATCTGAAATGACAAACAATATACAACTAATTCAATAAACTATTATCAATAAAACTGTTTGAGGTATTAGAGAAAATTTCTACAAAAAGAACATACATACATACATACATATACCAAAGGCACTTCCCCCAATTTTGGGGGGTAGCCAACAACAACAAGAAACAAAACAAAAAAGGGGACCTCTACTCTCTACGTTCCTCCAGCCTAACCAGGGACTCAGCCGAGTTCAGCTGGTACTGCTAGGGTGCCACAGCCCAACCTCCCACATTTCCACCACAGATGAAGCTTCATACTGCTGAGTCCCCTACTGCTGTTACCTCCGCGGTCATTTAAGGCACCGGAGGAAGCAGCAGGGCCTACCGGAACTGCATCACAATCACTCGCCATTCATTCCTATTTCTAGCATGCTCTCTTGCCTCTCTCACATCTATCCTCCTATCACCCAGAGCTTTCTTCACACCATCCATCCACCTAAACCTTGGCCTTCCTCTTGTACTTCTCCCATCAACTCTTGCATTCATCACCTTCTTTAGCAGACAGCCATTTTCCATTCTCTCAACATGGCCAAACCACCTCAACACATTCATATCCACTCTAGCCGCTAACTCATTTCTTACACCCGTTCTCACCCTCACCACTTCGTTCCTAACCCTATCTACTCGAGATACACCAGCCATACTCCTCAGACACTTCATCTCAAACACATTCAATTTCTGTCTCTCCATCACTTTCATTCCCCACAACTCCGATCCATACATCACAGTTGGTACAATCACTTTCTCATATAGAACTCTCTTTACATTCATGCCCAACCCTCTATTTTTTTACTACTCCCTTAACTGCCCCCAACACTTTGCAACCTTCATTCACTCTCTGACGTACATCTGCTTCCACTCCACCATTTGCTGCAACAACAGACCCTAAGTACTTAAACTGATCCACCTCCTCAAGTAACTCTCCATTCAACATGACATTCAACCTTGCACCACCTTCCCTTCTCGTACATCTCATAACCTTACTCTTACCCACATTAACTCTCAACTTCCTTCTCTCACACACCCTTCCAAATTCTGTCACTAGTCGGTCAAGCTTCTCTTCTGTGTCTGCTACCAGTACAGTATCATCCGCAAACAACAACTGATTTACCTCCCATTCATGATCATTCTCGCCTACCAGTTTTAATCCTCGTCCAAGCACTCGAGCATTCACCTCTCTCACCACTCCATCAACATACAAGTTAAACAACCACGGCGACATCACACATCCCTGTCTCAGCCCCACTCTCACCGGAAACCAATCGCTCACTTCATTTCCTATTCTAACACATGCTTTACTACCTTTGTAGAAACTTTTCACTGCTTGCAACAACCTTCCACCAACTCCATATAACCTCATCACATTCCACATTGCTTCCCTATCAACTCTATTATATGCTTTCTCCAGATCCATAAACGCAACATACACCTCCTTACCTTTTGCTAAATATTTCTCGCATATCTGCCTAACTGTAAAAATCTGATTCATACAACCCCTACCTCTTCTAAAACCACCCTGTACTTCCAAGATTTCATTCTCTGTTTTATCCTTAATCCTATTAATCAGTACTCTACCATACACTTTTCCAACTACACTCAACAAACTAATACCTCTTGAATTACAACACTCATGCACATCTCCCTTACCCTTAAATAGTGGTACAATACATGCACAGACCCAATCTACTGGTACCATTGACAACACAAAACACACATTAAACAATCTCACCAACCATTCAAGTACAGTCACAACCCCTTCCTTCAACATCTCAGCTTTCACACCATCCATACCAGATGCTTTTCCTACTCTCGTTTCATCTAGTGCTCTCCTCACTTCCTCTATTGTAATCTCTCTCTCATTCTCATCACTGGCACCTCAACACCTGGAACAGCAATTATATCTGCCTCCCTATCATCCTCAACATTCAGCAAACTTTCAAAATATTCTGCCCACCTTTTCCTTGCCTCCTCTCCTTTTAACAACCTTCCATTTCCATCTTTCACTGTCTCTTCAATTCTTGAACCAGCCTTTCTTACTCTCTTCACTTCTTTCCAAAACTTCTTCTTATTCTCTTCATATGACTGACCCAGTCCCTGATCCCACCTCAGGTCAGCTGCCCTCTTTGCCTCACGTACCTTGCGCTTTACTTCCACCTTTTGCTCTCTATATTTTTCATACTTCTCTATACTATTACTCTGCAGCCATTCTTCAAAAGCCCTCTTTTTCTCTTCCACTTTTACCTTCACTCCTTCATTCCACCATTCACTGCCCTTCCTCATGCTGCCTCCAACAACCTTCTTGCCACATACATCACTTGCAATCCCAACAAAATTTTCTTTTGCTAACTTCCACATGAACAGACAAAATCTTAAAATGAAATATATTAGCTATACAGAACAGCCTACAGACAAACAAGAAAGGCAAATAGAAAGCTATGGAAGAAGGTTAAGAGATCTTATGCCACCAGAGGCAAATTTCTAGAGAAGCCATGAATATAATATGCACAAAATAAAAGAAAAAAAATAAGGTAAAATTGAATATTGAGGCCATAAGAGATAAAATAAAGTGAAAAGAAACTAGACAATTGCATAGGAGATATACAGAGCATTGAAATTTTATAACAAGGAAAAAAGAAGAGAGCTACAAACTGGAGAATATTGCAATGACCTATAAACCAATAAAAAAGTGTCATCTGAAGAGATTAGGAGAGGCAAGAATCTAAGAATTTCAAGACTAACAAGCTATCTATCTAAAAAGAACCACAAAAGTTGTCATTAGAGCATCAACTAGAATATGCTTTAACATCATACTCTATAATGTATAATCTGAAGTACAGTATACATAAATACAATTGCTGGAGCACAATAAATAAGCAAGAAGAAAAGCTATCAAAAATTTTAATGAAAATTGTCTTTCCCAAACAAAATTTAAGAATAAAAAAGTAAGCATGAAGGAATCTTACTTTTGAGAGCTGACTAGTTAATGATTTTTAAGCTGAATATTGCCAATTATTTACCCATCATGACAATTATAAGTTATTATCCAATTCCTTACAACAGCATTAAGGACAATTACCCTTATCTTAGGCTGTTACAAATTACATAAAAATAACAAAGCAATCAAAGAACATCCTATTACTGTCTCCACAAAGACTAGGACTCAGAAGCTTTATTACTTACGTATGGATAGCCGAGTGAATTCCTTGTCGTGTTCGTAGATGAAGTGATGTTGGAGTTAGGGCAAGAATACCTGGCTCTATAGACAAAACGTCTCTTATTTCCTCTGTATCGTGTACTTGGAATGAAGTATATTTCATTAGTTCTGCGCTGTAATAGGACGTCACATGACCCTGAAAATCATAAAAAGAACATTATAGCAAACAAAAGTTTTATATTCAACAAACCACTCGGAAAAACCCTAGTAAATATGACATAAAGAATGTTTCAGAGTGTAAACAAGACACACATGGAGGAAACTGGATAAGGTAATACAGTAAATGGTTGATAGGTGATAAACTAGCTGCCATATCAAATATCCAATAAATACACTACTTGGGTAGAATACATAACTGCTGCGTGTCAATAAAACTACCTACTAAGAAGGAAAAAAAGTGAATATTATAAGAGAAAGATCCTCGAAGCAGCAACAGACATAAATAAGTTATTCCGTCTCCTGAATGGTATAATTGGAAGCTTCGGACATGATGAAATAAATCCACGAATGTTAAAAAAGGCCGAGAGCACCACAAAAAATTTCACACTGACGAAGTCCAAAAAGAAGGATGTTGTTCAGATGGCGCTCGCGTCGGGGCGTGGGTGGTGTGGCGCTGGTGGGTTGGCTAGGGCCTTTGTATCGGCACATCCCTTTGATGAAGGAATTAACTAAATGGAAGACAACCTGTGAATAGTGGATTTCACGCGCCTTTGCTTTATACACGACACCCAAAAGTCGCTCGCGCGAGGGTTGTAACCTCAGCATTCCATGCTTTTATCTTTCTCTGGTATAATTGGAAGGTTTTATCAGAAAAGGTATATAAGAAGGACTCTTTTCACCGGGCGCCACAGGTCTCTCCCCAGAAATAGATTTTTCCTTCGTCAAAATCCCTTTTCTAGTATTCTTTAAAAAAAAAACTGAAAATATAACCAGGTCATTTGTAAATACTCAACATCAGATTAATGATACGCCAGGCACACAGACAAAATTAATATGATTTAACAACATAACCCAAGATGACATCAGAATTATCAAGAGAACTACGAAAACTGCGCGATCGATCCCAAGCCAATATCTAAAGTAATTGGAAAGAAGTTTATGGATCTGGAGAAAGTGTATGATAAAGTTGATAGGGAAGCAATGTGAAATGTGATGAGGTTATATGGAGTTGGTGGAAGGTTGTTGCAAGCAGTGAAAAGTTTCTACAAAGGTAGTAAAGCATGTGTTAGGATAGGAAATGAAGTGAGCGATTGGTTTCCGGTGAGAGTGGGGCTGAGACAGGGATGTGTGATGTCGCCGTGGTTGTTTAACTTGTATGTTAATAGAGTAGTAAGAGAGGTGAATGCTCAAGTGCTTGGACAAGGATTGAAACTGGTAGACAAGAAAACCATGAATGGAAGGTAAATCAGTTGCTGTTTGCGGATGATACTGTACTGGTTGCAGACGCGGAAGAGCAGCTTGGCCGATTAGTGACAGAATTTGGAAGTGTGTGAGAGAAGGAAGTTGAGAGTTAATGTGGGTAAGAGTAAGGTTATGAAATGTACGAGAAGGGAAGGTGGTGCGAAGTTGAATGTCATGTTGAATGGAGAGTTACTTGAGGAGGTGGATCAGTTTAAGTACTGTACTTGGAGCCTGTTGTTGCAGCAAATGATGGAGTGGAAGCAGATGTACGTCAGCGATTGAATGGAAGATGCAAAGTGTTAGGGGCAGTTAAGGGAGTAGTAAAAAATAGAGGGTTGGGCATGAATGTAAAGAGAGTTCTGTATGAGAAAGTGATTATACCAGCTGTGATGTATGGATCGGAGTTGTGGGGAATGAAAGTGACGGAGAGACAGAAATTGAATGTGTTTGAGATGAAGTGTCTAAGGAGTATGGCTGGTGTATCTCGAGTAAATAGGGTTAGGAATGAAGTAGTGAGGGTGAGAACGGGTGTAAGAAATGAGTTTGCAGCTAGAGTGGATATGAATGTGTTGAGGTGGTTTGTCCATTTTGAGAGAATGGAAAATGGCTGTCTGCTAAAGAAGGTGATGAATGCAAGAGATGATGGGAGAAGTACAAGAGGAAGGCCAGGGTTTAGGTGGATGGATGGAGTGAAGAAAGCTCTGGGTGATAGGAGGATAGATGTGAAAGAGGCAAGAGAGCGTGCTAGAAATAGGAATGAATGGCAAGCGATTGTGATGCACTTCCGACAGGCCCTGCTGCTTCCTCCGGTGTCTTAGTTGATCGCGGAGGTAGCAGCAGTAGGGTATTCAGCATTATGAAGCTTCATCTGTGGTGGATAACGGGGAGAGGGTGGGCTGTGGCACCCTAGCAGTACCAGCCGAACTCGGTTGAGTCCCTTGTCAGGCTGGGAGGAACGTAGAGAGGAGAGGTCCCCTTTTTTGTTTCATTTGTTTGATGTCAGCTAACCTCCAAAAATTGAGGGAAGTGCTTTGGTATATATATGTAATTGGAGAGAGAAACTTTTCTAGTCTAGCCGAAATAATAATGAGAAAAGCAGATGCAAGCATTGATGAATGTAAGTTTCCTAAATCTGAGAAAACGGCTATAGTCACACCAGATCTGAAAAATGCACAGGACTAACAGGAAGTAAGCTCATATAGACCTATTTCGAATCTATCCTTAGTTTCAAAAGTGCTTGAATATGTAATTCTTGAACAACTAGTCAGTCACTTAGAAGTAATAGAAGCTTTGCCTCACAACCAATCTGCTTACAGCAAACTATACTCTACGGAGACAGCCATCTGCTCTGTTGTAAATGATATACTGGAAATGATGGATGAAAATACATGTGGTATCTTAATACTGCTCGATCTCAGTGCTGCTTTTGATACAGTTGTGCATGTGTTAGGATAGGAAATGAAGTGAGCGATTGGTTTCCGGTGAGAGTGGGGCTGAGACAGGGATGTGTGATGTCGCCGTGGTTGTTTAACTTGTATGTTAATAGAGTAGTAAGAGAGGTGAATGCTCAAGTGCTTGGACAAGGATTGAAACTGGTAGACAAGAAAACCATGAATGGAAGGTAAATCAGTTGCTGTTTGCGGATGATACTGTACTGGTTGCAGACGCGGAAGAGCAGCTTGGCCGATTAGTGACAGAATTTGGAAGTGTGTGAGAGAAGGAAGTTGAGAGTTAATGTGGGTAAGAGTAAGGTTATGAAATGTACGAGAAGGGAAGGTGGTGCGAAGTTGAATGTCATGTTGAATGGAGAGTTACTTGAGGAGGTGGATCAGTTTAAGTACTGTACTTGGAGCCTGTTGTTGCAGCAAATGATGGAGTGGAAGCAGATGTACGTCAGCGATTGAATGGAGGATGCAAAGTGTTAGGGGCAGTTAAGGGAGTAGTAAAAAATAGAGGGTTGGGCATGAATGTAAAGAGAGTTCTGTATGAGAAAGTGATTATACCAGCTGTGATGTATGGATCGGAGTTGTGGGGAATGAAAGTGACGGAGAGACAGAAATTGAATGTGTTTGAGATGAAGTGTCTAAGGAGTATGGCTGGTGTATCTCGAGTAAATAGGGTTAGGAATGAAGTAGTGAGGGTGAGAACGGGTGTAAGAAATGAGTTTGCAGCTAGAGTGGATATGAATGTGTTGAGGTGGTTTGTCCATTTTGAGAGAATGGAAAATGGCTGTCTGCTAAAGAAGGTGATGAATGCAAGAGATGATGGGAGAAGTACAAGAGGAAGGCCAGGGTTTAGGTGGATGGTTGGAGTGAAGAAAGCTCTGGGTGATAGGAGGATAGATGTGAAAGAGGCAAGAGAGCGTGCTAGAAATAGGAATGAATGGCAAGCGATTGTGATGCACTTCCGACAGGCCCTGCTGCTTCCTCCGGTGTCTTAGTTGATCGCGGAGGTAGCAGCAGTAGGGTATTCAGCATTATGAAGCTTCATCTGTGGTGGATAACGGGGAGAGGGTGGGCTGTGGCACCCTAGCAGTACCAGCCGAACTCGGTTGAGTCCCTTGTCAGGCTGGGAGGAACGTAGAGAGGAGAGGTCCCCTTTTTTGTTTCATTTGTTTGATGTCAGCTAACCTCCAAAAATTGAGGGAAGTGCTTTGGTATATATATGTAATTGGAGAGAGAAACTTTTCTAGTCTAGCCGAAATAATAATGAGAAAAGCAGATGCAAGCATTGATGAATGTAAGTTTCCTAAATCTGAGAAAACGGCTATAGTCACACCAGATCTGAAAAATGCACAGGACTAACAGGAAGTAAGCTCATATAGACCTATTTCGAATCTATCCTTAGTTTCAAAAGTGCTTGAATATGTAATTCTTGAACAACTAGTCAGTCACTTAGAAGTAATAGAAGCTTTGCCTCACAACCAATCTGCTTACAGCAAACTATACTCTACGGAGACAGCCATCTGCTCTGTTGTAAATGATATACTGGAAATGATGGATGAAAATACATGTGGTATCTTAATACTGCTCGATCTCAGTGCTGCTTTTGATACAGTTGTGCATGTGTTAGGATAGGAAATGAAGTGAGCGATTGGTTTCCGGTGAGAGTGGGGCTGAGACAGGGATGTGTGATGTCGCCGTGGTTGTTTAACTTGTATGTTAATAGAGTAGTAAGAGAGGTGAATGCTCAAGTGCTTGGACAAGGATTGAAACTGGTAGACAAGAAAACCATGAATGGAAGGTAAATCAGTTGCTGTTTGCGGATGATACTGTACTGGTTGCAGACGCGGAAGAGCAGCTTGGCCGATTAGTGACAGAATTTGGAAGTGTGTGAGAGAAGGAAGTTGAGAGTTAATGTGGGTAAGAGTAAGGTTATGAAATGTACGAGAAGGGAAGGTGGTGCGAAGTTGAATGTCATGTTGAATGGAGAGTTACTTGAGGAGGTGGATCAGTTTAAGTACTGTACTTGGAGCCTGTTGTTGCAGCAAATGATGGAGTGGAAGCAGATGTACGTCAGCGATTGAATGGAGGATGCAAAGTGTTAGGGGCAGTTAAGGGAGTAGTAAAAAATAGAGGGTTGGGCATGAATGTAAAGAGAGTTCTGTATGAGAAAGTGATTATACCAGCTGTGATGTATGGATCGGAGTTGTGGGGAATGAAAGTGACGGAGAGACAGAAATTGAATGTGTTTGAGATGAAGTGTCTAAGGAGTATGGCTGGTGTATCTCGAGTAAATAGGGTTAGGAATGAAGTAGTGAGGGTGAGAACGGGTGTAAGAAATGAGTTTGCAGCTAGAGTGGATATGAATGTGTTGAGGTGGTTTGTCCATTTTGAGAGAATGGAAAATGGCTGTCTGCTAAAGAAGGTGATGAATGCAAGAGATGATGGGAGAAGTACAAGAGGAAGGCCAGGGTTTAGGTGGATGGTTGGAGTGAAGAAAGCTCTGGGTGATAGGAGGATAGATGTGAAAGAGGCAAGAGAGCGTGCTAGAAATAGGAATGAATGGCAAGCGATTGTGATGCACTTCCGACAGGCCCTGCTGCTTCCTCCGGTGTCTTAGTTGATCGCGGAGGTAGCAGCAGTAGGGTATTCAGCATTATGAAGCTTCATCTGTGGTGGATAACGGGGAGAGGGTGGGCTGTGGCACCCTAGCAGTACCAGCCGAACTCGGTTGAGTCCCTTGTCAGGCTGGGAGGAACGTAGAGAGGAGAGGTCCCCTTTTTTGTTTCATTTGTTTGATGTCAGCTAACCTCCAAAAATTGAGGGAAGTGCTTTGGTATATATATGTAATTGGAGAGAGAAACTTTTCTAGTCTAGCCGAAATAATAATGAGAAAAGCAGATGCAAGCATTGATGAATGTAAGTTTCCTAAATCTGAGAAAACGGCTATAGTCACACCAGATCTGAAAAATGCACAGGACTAACAGGAAGTAAGCTCATATAGACCTATTTCGAATCTATCCTTAGTTTCAAAAGTGCTTGAATATGTAATTCTTGAACAACTAGTCAGTCACTTAGAAGTAATAGAAGCTTTGCCTCACAACCAATCTGCTTACAGCAAACTATACTCTACGGAGACAGCCATCTGCTCTGTTGTAAATGATATACTGGAAATGATGGATGAAAATACATGTGGTATCTTAATACTGCTCGATCTCAGTGCTGCTTTTGATACAGTTGTGCATGTGTTAGGATAGGAAATGAAGTGAGCGATTGGTTTCCGGTGAGAGTGGGGCTGAGACAGGGATGTGTGATGTCGCCGTGGTTGTTTAACTTGTATGTTAATAGAGTAGTAAGAGAGGTGAATGCTCAAGTGCTTGGACAAGGATTGAAACTGGTAGACAAGAAAACCATGAATGGAAGGTAAATCAGTTGCTGTTTGCGGATGATACTGTACTGGTTGCAGACGCGGAAGAGCAGCTTGGCCGATTAGTGACAGAATTTGGAAGTGTGTGAGAGAAGGAAGTTGAGAGTTAATGTGGGTAAGAGTAAGGTTATGAAATGTACGAGAAGGGAAGGTGGTGCGAAGTTGAATGTCATGTTGAATGGAGAGTTACTTGAGGAGGTGGATCAGTTTAAGTACTGTACTTGGAGCCTGTTGTTGCAGCAAATGATGGAGTGGAAGCAGATGTACGTCAGCGATTGAATGGAGGATGCAAAGTGTTAGGGGCAGTTAAGGGAGTAGTAAAAAATAGAGGGTTGGGCATGAATGTAAAGAGAGTTCTGTATGAGAAAGTGATTATACCAGCTGTGATGTATGGATCGGAGTTGTGGGGAATGAAAGTGACGGAGAGACAGAAATTGAATGTGTTTGAGATGAAGTGTCTAAGGAGTATGGCTGGTGTATCTCGAGTAAATAGGGTTAGGAATGAAGTAGTGAGGGTGAGAACGGGTGTAAGAAATGAGTTTGCAGCTAGAGTGGATATGAATGTGTTGAGGTGGTTTGTCCATTTTGAGAGAATGGAAAATGGCTGTCTGCTAAAGAAGGTGATGAATGCAAGAGATGATGGGAGAAGTACAAGAGGAAGGCCAGGGTTTAGGTGGATGGTTGGAGTGAAGAAAGCTCTGGGTGATAGGAGGATAGATGTGAAAGAGGCAAGAGAGCGTGCTAGAAATAGGAATGAATGGCAAGCGATTGTGATGCACTTCCGACAGGCCCTGCTGCTTCCTCCGGTGTCTTAGTTGATCGCGGAGGTAGCAGCAGTAGGGTATTCAGCATTATGAAGCTTCATCTGTGGTGGATAACGGGGAGAGGGTGGGCTGTGGCACCCTAGCAGTACCAGCCGAACTCGGTTGAGTCCCTTGTCAGGCTGGGAGGAACGTAGAGAGGAGAGGTCCCCTTTTTTGTTTCATTTGTTTGATGTCAGCTAACCTCCAAAAATTGAGGGAAGTGCTTTGGTATATATATGTAATTGGAGAGAGAAACTTTTCTAGTCTAGCCGAAATAATAATGAGAAAAGCAGATGCAAGCATTGATGAATGTAAGTTTCCTAAATCTGAGAAAACGGCTATAGTCACACCAGATCTGAAAAATGCACAGGACTAACAGGAAGTAAGCTCATATAGACCTATTTCGAATCTATCCTTAGTTTCAAAAGTGCTTGAATATGTAATTCTTGAACAACTAGTCAGTCACTTAGAAGTAATAGAAGCTTTGCCTCACAACCAATCTGCTTACAGCAAACTATACTCTACGGAGACAGCCATCTGCTCTGTTGTAAATGATATACTGGAAATGATGGATGAAAATACATGTGGTATCTTAATACTGCTCGATCTCAGTGCTGCTTTTGATACAGTTGTGCATGTGTTAGGATAGGAAATGAAGTGAGCGATTGGTTTCCGGTGAGAGTGGGGCTGAGACAGGGATGTGTGATGTCGCCGTGGTTGTTTAACTTGTATGTTAATAGAGTAGTAAGAGAGGTGAATGCTCAAGTGCTTGGACAAGGATTGAAACTGGTAGACAAGAAAACCATGAATGGAAGGTAAATCAGTTGCTGTTTGCGGATGATACTGTACTGGTTGCAGACGCGGAAGAGCAGCTTGGCCGATTAGTGACAGAATTTGGAAGTGTGTGAGAGAAGGAAGTTGAGAGTTAATGTGGGTAAGAGTAAGGTTATGAAATGTACGAGAAGGGAAGGTGGTGCGAAGTTGAATGTCATGTTGAATGGAGAGTTACTTGAGGAGGTGGATCAGTTTAAGTACTGTACTTGGAGCCTGTTGTTGCAGCAAATGATGGAGTGGAAGCAGATGTACGTCAGCGATTGAATGGAGGATGCAAAGTGTTAGGGGCAGTTAAGGGAGTAGTAAAAAATAGAGGGTTGGGCATGAATGTAAAGAGAGTTCTGTATGAGAAAGTGATTATACCAGCTGTGATGTATGGATCGGAGTTGTGGGGAATGAAAGTGACGGAGAGACAGAAATTGAATGTGTTTGAGATGAAGTGTCTAAGGAGTATGGCTGGTGTATCTCGAGTAAATAGGGTTAGGAATGAAGTAGTGAGGGTGAGAACGGGTGTAAGAAATGAGTTTGCAGCTAGAGTGGATATGAATGTGTTGAGGTGGTTTGTCCATTTTGAGAGAATGGAAAATGGCTGTCTGCTAAAGAAGGTGATGAATGCAAGAGATGATGGGAGAAGTACAAGAGGAAGGCCAGGGTTTAGGTGGATGGATGGAGTGAAGAAAGCTCTGGGTGATAGGAGGATAGATGTGAAAGAGGCAAGAGAGCGTGCTAGAAATAGGAATGAATGGCAAGCGATTGTGATGCACTTCCGACAGGCCCTGCTGCTTCCTCCGGTGTCTTAGTTGATCGCGGAGGTAGCAGCAGTAGGGTATTCAGCATTATGAAGCTTCATCTGTGGTGGATAACGGGGAGAGGGTGGGCTGTGGCACCCTAGCAGTACCAGCCGAACTCGGTTGAGTCCCTTGTCAGGCTGGGAGGAACGTAGAGAGGAGAGGTCCCCTTTTTTGTTTCATTTGTTTGATGTCAGCTAACCTCCAAAAATTGAGGGAAGTGCTTTGGTATATATATGTAATTGGAGAGAGAAACTTTTCTAGTCTAGCCGAAATAATAATGAGAAAAGCAGATGCAAGCATTGATGAATGTAAGTTTCCTAAATCTGAGAAAACGGCTATAGTCACACCAGATCTGAAAAATGCACAGGACTAACAGGAAGTAAGCTCATATAGACCTATTTCGAATCTATCCTTAGTTTCAAAAGTGCTTGAATATGTAATTCTTGAACAACTAGTCAGTCACTTAGAAGTAATAGAAGCTTTGCCTCACAACCAATCTGCTTACAGCAAACTATACTCTACGGAGACAGCCATCTGCTCTGTTGTAAATGATATACTGGAAATGATGGATGAAAATACATGTGGTATCTTAATACTGCTCGATCTCAGTGCTGCTTTTGATACAGTTGTGCATGAACTGCTACTAAATGATCTACGGTCCATCGGCGTTGAAGATCAAGCCTACGAATACCTAAAAGACTACTTAGTTGAGAGAAATTACAGTGTACAAATTGGAAACTCTTATTCATCATATGAACCCTTAAACAGAGGGGTACTCCAGGGGAGTCTACATGGTCCAATCTTATTCTGCATTTATACTATTGGTCTATTGAAAATGCTACAAAGGCATGGCGTGAAGTTCAAACTATTTGCAGATGACACACAATTTTACTTCTCCATGATAGACATGACACTACTGAAACTTTAAACCGAATCCTTGATAGTGTTAGAGAATGGATGACATTTGAACAATTAAAATTAAATGAGAACAAAACTGAATTCATGGTGGTGGGTAAGAGAAACAGCATGAGAAACTTGGGTGATATTCAAATGAACATAAATAAAGTTTGAGATCTAGGTGTATTTCCTGACTGTAACCTGTCTCTAAATGCCCAAATAAATAATGTAATAAAAACTGCTGGTTATCATCTAAGAAATATTGCATTTATAAAAAAGTACCTGGACGAAAATTCTGTAAAGAAACTTGTGATAAACTGTGTTATTACCGGGATTGACTACTGCAACTCTATTACAAATTACCAAAAGTGCAACTCAAGAAATTACAAAACATAATAAACAGAGGAGCAAGACTGATAAAAGGTGTCCCACCTAGAAAAAGGATCACCCCTATACTAATCAATTTACACTGGCTGCCGATTAAAGCGAGAATTGAATTTAAAATATGTACAATAACCCACCAAGTTATCAGAACCTGTCTGTAAATGCCCAAATAAATAATGTAATAAAAACTGCTGGTTATCATTTAAGAAATATCAAAAATTTTAAGTAATTTCTATTTTTCCTAACATACTGTACTTACCGAGAACTACTCTCTTAGGAGTTACCTGTAATCTCCTCTCTACCGACCAGAGTTTTGTGTCGGATACCCTAAATCCCGTTTTCTATGAAGGCCTACCTCGGCATTAGAGAATGTGCCCCGAGGGTAGGCTTTGCGCTAGGTCGAGGTCCGCTTGGGTCAATAACGCCAGTAAGTTCTATTGATGTAGCACAATACTTGCAAGGGCAGAGAGGCACTCGGGGAAGGAAGGGAGGGCCATTACCCGAAAGTAGTTCTCGGTAAGTATGTTAGGAAAAATAAAAATTACTTAAAATTTTTTATTTGTTCCAACACGAATACTTACCTCGAACTACTTTCTTAGGAGACTTACACTTTAGGAGGCGGGAGTGCTATTCTGACCTACAGACCCAGTAAGCGGAGGCCAAGAGGCCTAGGCATAACGGTACATACTAGAAAACGGACGAGAGGGTAACTACACAAAGAGCTCACGTTAGTGTCTAAGTACTCACCCTTTGAAAAACTTCTTCTGGTGTTGCATCCAATAACGTAGTTGCGGAGAACGTGTTATCCAATGGTACAAGATGGTTATCTCCGATGAGGATAGGGAACAACTGGGGAGGATGAAAGGAAACGAACCTGTGTCTCCCGGTTTGCTATCCGTGATTGAGCCTGGGGCTTTTACCGTTAAACCACTTGGAGGGCGGAGATGACTGTCCCAATGGAGAACCCGTCTAAGGACTTCCTCGAGTAGTCCTTGAGGTAATGGGCAGTAAAAGTCGACTGGTTAGACCAAGTACCTGCCCGAAGGATCTGACCCACTGCCATGTTTTTCTCAAAGGCTAAGGACGTGCTCAGACTCCTGATGTCATGAGGTCTGGGGACGCCTGGCACGGCCAGATCTTCTTCCTTGTAGGCCCTGGCAATAGCTTGTCTCAACCAGAAGGAAATGCTGTTCACCCGTGGAGACGAAAAGGCTCTTGATGCCTGGCCGGAGATGAGCCGTTCTTTCAAGGTACTTTCTAATGGCACGGACCGGGCACAATTTTAAATCCTCAGCATTACCCGTCTTAGGGATGGCTGGTATGGAGAAACCTTCGAATTTAGGATCCCAGACAGCTGGGTTCTGGGTCTTCGCCACAAAAGAAGGAACGAACTTGAAAGAAACTTCTTTCCACCCCCTCGAATGAGAGACGTCATAAGACAGCCCATGGATCTCTCCTACTCTCTTCGCGGATGCCAAGGCTAGCAAGAAGACTGTCTTGAGAGTGAGATCCCTGTCTAAGATATCTTTCAAAGGTTCGAAGGGGGGGCCACTCATCATCTTCAGGACCTTAGCTAAGTCCCACTGAGGCACCCTAGCTGCTTGTGGGGGGCAGGACTGCTCGAAGCTCTTGACAAGCATCAAGATGTGCCTAGAGGAACCTAGGTCGATGCCCTTCAGGAGGAAGACTTGGCCCAAGGCAGCCCATACCCCTTTTATGGCTGGGATTGACATTCCCATTTTGTCTCTGAGATATACCAGAAAATCCGCTATGTCTGGGACTGAGGCTTTGAGGGGTTTAATGTGCCTCGAAGCGCACCACTTCGTGAAGGAGGCCCACTTAGCTTGGTAGACCGCAGCTGAAGACCTTCTCAAGTATAGCGACATTCTCTTAGCAGTAGCTGATGAATACCCTTCCTTCTTCAGGAGTCGCTCGATAGTCTCCAGGCGTGAAGACGCAGAGACTGTGGGTTGTCGTGAAATCTGAGAAAATGTGGTTGGTGTAGAAGGTCTGACCTGTCGGGGAGTGGCCACAGAGGTTGATTCGCCAGGTCTTTTAGGTCTGCGAACCACTCTCTCTCCGGCCACCAGGGCGCTACCAAAGTCATCCTTAAGTTTCGGGCCGTCTTTACTCTGTTGAGCACTTGCCTTATCAACGTGAAGGGGGGAAAAGCGTACACGTCTAGGTTGTCCCACCTGTGCTGAAAGGCATCCTCCAAGGCTGCCTTCGGATCTGGTACAGGAGAACAATATACGGGAAGTTGAGCGTTCAGTTTGGTTGCAAAGAGGTCCATAACCGGGGAACCCCAACGTTGGATGATGAGCTTGGCTACTTCTGGAAGGAGGGACCACTCTGTCCCTACTATTTGGGCCACCCTGCTGAGACCGTCGGCCAGCACGTTCTTTTTCCCGGGGATGAACCTTGCTAATAACACAACCTGGTTCGTTTCCGCCCAATCTAGAATCTTTATGGTGAGATTGCACAACTCCCTTGACTTCAAACCTCCTTGCTTTTTTATGTACGCTACTACTGTGGCGTTGTCGCACATCAACGCCACCGTGTTTCCCCTTAGTAGATCTGCGAAGTGTAGGCAAGCCTTCTGGACTGCCTTCAACTCTAGGACATTGATGTGGAGTTCCTTTTCCCCGTCCATCCAGGTTCCTCTCGCTGTCTCGTCGAGGAGATGGGCTCCCCATCCCTGGTTGGAGGCATCTGTGAACAGCAGTAACTCGGGGGGTCGTTCGCAAAGGGCATCCCCTTGAGTGAGTTCGACCGGCAATGCCACCATTCCAGGGAGGGCCTCGTGTTTGGTAGAACTGGGATTAGTACTTGTTGCGAGTCCAGTTGGCACCAGAGGTTCTTCAGGTTCCATTGGACGGCTCTGAGTCTGATTCTCCCCTGGGGAACCAGTTTCTCCAACGACACCAGATGCCCTATCAGTCTTTGCCAGTCCTTCGCTCTCCTGGGGTGCCCCGATAGGAACGGGCGAATGATCTCCATGAGATTGTTTGTTCTGTCTTCTGAAGGGAAAGCTTTTCCCAGAAGGGTATCTAGCGTCATCCCCAAGTAGGTCATTCTGGTGGAGGGGGATAGGTTTGATTTTTTTTTTCCCGGTTGATCACGATGCCCAGATCCTTGCAAAACTGGAGAAGTTTCATCCCTTGCTCCTTCAAAAGGTCCTTCAAGGAGGAAAGAAGCAACCAGTCGTCCAGGTATCGGATGAGGCGAATGCCTCGTTCGTGAGCCCACACTGAGACAGTCGTGAAGACTCTCGTGAATACCTGGGGCGCTGTTGACAATCCGAAGCAAAGGGTCTTGAATTGCAGGATCTGGGAACCCCATTTCACCCGGAGAAACTTTCGACTCGAGGGGTGGACCGGAATTTGAGGTCTATGGTCATCATGTAATCTTTCTCCCTCAAGGACAGTAGGACTGACTTCGCAGTGTCCATTTTGAAGTCTGTCTTCTTTATGAACTTGTTGAGAGCCGACAGATCTATAACCGGTCTCCCCCCCCCCGTCGCCTTTTCTACCAGGAACAGACGACTGTAGAAACCCGGGCCTGGGTGTAGAATCTCCTCCGTGGCGCCCTTCTCCAACACGGAGGACACTTCCTCTTGAAGGGCGGTCTTCTTCAACGGATCCTTGGGGACCAGCCACTCCGCCCGGCTGGCCGGGATTAGAGGGGGTGGTTCTGCTAAGAACAGTAACCTGTAGCCCTCCTTCAGTACGGACACTGTCCAGGGCTCCGCTCCGTGAGCTTTCCATGCTTGCCAAAATAGTCTGAGGCATCCCCCAACCTGAGGCTTGGGCAGGGATAGGGGGCCTCCCACTCTATCTCCTTCTGGAGGAGCGGCCTGAACGGCCTCTCCTGGAGGCAGAATAACCTGTCCTAAAGGAGGCTGAAGCTGCTGGGGCCCCCCTACGGGGGGGCTGAGGTGCTGAGGTCCAGGAGGAAGGAGGAGCTTCTCTCTTCGTCATGCTAGGAGAGGCCTGAGCCGTCGCGGCACTGTCTAAGACTGACCTCTTGTAGGGCGGTCTCCTTGTGGACGTAGGCCTGGGGGTGCTTAATTCCTTTCTCTTAGACACCTTCTCCATAATGGTTTCTAAGTCCTTTAAGGGGAACAAGGAGTCACCCCACAAGGGAAGGCTCCTCATGGCCCGTGCCTCCCTGTCTGGGACCTTTCGGGACACCTTTGCCAGGATGGTGTCCCTCTTGCGGAGTACCCAATTCGCTGTCAGGGCGAGAGATTGGTATGTCAGGAACTTAAGCGTCTTGCCCCAGGAGGTGATATGTTCCCTCAGGAGGTTTTGCTGTTTCGGGTCTGTAGGATCAAAAGTGGCTTGCACCCCTACTAAGGTGGAAGTCCACCAGTCTAGCCAAGAGGAGACGTGCACCAGGTCCCTCGACATTTCCTCCATCATCGCGGCCTCCGATGGAGAAAAACAAACTGGGGCTGAAGAGGCTCTGTCCTCCGAGACGCCCTGGCCCAGGATGTCAAGAGAAGGTTCTACTTTGCAGGCTCCTGGTCGACGTCCTTCTGGTACATAGACCTTGCCCTGCGTCTTGAGCCCCTGGAGTAACTTAGAAGAACTCTGAGTCTTGGGGGATTCGGCGTTACTTGCCACCACTCTATCTACGTATTCCTGTTCCAGGACGAGATCCCGGGCTAGAGGGAGAGCCAGGGAGGTCTTAGGCTGGGTAGGGGCCTGCATTAACCGTATGAGGCTGGACCTCCAATAGTCGTCGTCGGTAGCTGCCGGTTCCTCTATTTTGTGATGCCTCCTGATAAGGCCAATCACTCTTCTATAAGCCGAATCCTCCGTCGGGGAACCCTCCCTACCGTCAGCCGAAGCCTCGGCTTGAGCCCGGGGAGCCGGGTCACTGGGCACTCCCACCGGGACCTTGCTCTAGACACAACAGGCACTCCTCTGCCAAGGTACTGGTCCTCCCCGGCGGAGGCTTCCGCACCAGGGGCGGGGGTTAGCACAGGCATCGCCGACCCAGCGAGGATTAGTGTCCGCTCAAGGTCTCTGGGGGACGAGGACGCGGATCCCGTGGGCTGACCCAACAGCGGGAACCGTTCCTTCCGGTCCGAGGGCCGCACCAGTTGGGCTGGTTCGGCCAGACTGCCCGTAAGGAAGCGCGGTTCCCCCGCTGGGCGGGGTGAACCGGAAGCTTCGCAGTCTTATGCCTGCATGTAGAGTCTTTCTCGCGAATCTGCCTGTGAGGGTCAAAACTGTGCTTGGAGGACGGTCTCCTTGGCGAGAAATCCTTGGACCGCCGGTCCGGGGAACATCGTATCTCTGCTTTACGGGGTACGAAAACCCAATCGCCATCGGGTGACCTACTCCTTCTGTGTTTTCTTCTTGGAGAACGGGAGCACTTCCTGCTGTATCTGGAACGCGATCTTGAACGGGAACGCCTGCTCCTAGACCGCTCCCTCCAACGTCGATGTTTCCTCCTGGCTTCTTCACCCGACGAGAAAGACTCCTCTGAAGAGCCCGACGTCACTGCACTTACTGTACGGCGGGCGGGAGCGGGGACCGCGGGGGACTTCGCGACTCGTTGCGTACCCGAGGTAGAAGGTTGCAGGAATTCTTCGGGAACTTCCGTGAGCGGGGTTGGGAACGAGGTTTGGCGCCCAACACTAGAGAACCAGGAATCCAGGCCCTCTTCCATTCGCATAGGGGACCTACCCGGTGTCTTAGGAAGCTTCCACCCGAAGGCATCACTCCCTGCAGAACCTAACTTACCCTGGTTGTCGCCGCCTGCCGAAGACCCTGAAACACAGGCCCACGAAGGGGGCGAAGACACAGAAACAACGTTACTACCCCACAAAGGGTCATCGGAGGAAACATGCTCCCCAAGCACAAGGGCCGAGTCTCCAGAGCACCCTGACAAAGCACTACCGGGCTCCTCACTAGCCCGAGAAGGACCCGCAATCCCCACTGCACATTCACCAGATTCCTGGGGAAGAACGCTCAGTTCTTTCCCCATGATGGACTTACCTCGGCCCCTACTCTGGATAGGGGAAGGCGAGACAGAAGCCCCGTCGGACCGTTCACTGGGCGACGGTAGCGGCGAAGAAATACTAGCCTTCCTGGGTGAACGTTTCGACGATTTTCTCTTCTTCGTGCCGTAACGCACCCACTGGATATCACTCCAACCAACACACTCGGGGCACGTATCTGACGACGAACAAACTTTGCCCCTACAGGAAGAGCAAAGGGAGTGAGGGTCCACTTCAGGTTTGGAGAGGAACGCTCCACACGATTTACCGGCTCTAGGCCCAGGACAACGGCGGATTTGCTCCATAACGCACAAACACAAGACACAGGAACGCAGGGAATCAAGGAATACACTGGGGAAGCCCAAGGGCGGAAAGTGAACACACAGGAACACAAGGGATAAGTACAAGTTACCACGCGGGAAACACGTGGGACACACGCGGCGCACACAAAGGGTCGAGAGAGAACGAGAGCGACGTGGTGACACGTCGCGACCAGAGAACTTACTGGCGTTATCGACCCAAGCGGACCTCGACCTAGCGCAAAGCCTACCCTCGGGGCACATTCCCTAATGCCGAGGTAGGCCTTCATAGAAAACGGGATTTAGGGTATCCTACACAAAACTCTGGTCGGTAGAGAGGAGATTACAGGTAACTCCTAAGAAAGTAGTTCGAGGTAAGTATTCGTGTTGGAACAAATTGCATTTATAAAAAAGTACCTGGACGAAAATTCTGTAAAGAAACTTGTGATAAACTTATTACCAGGATTGACTACTGCAACTCTATCTATTACAATTTACCAAAAGTGCAACTTAAGAAATTACAAAACATAATAAACAGAGGAGCAAGACTGATAAAAGGTGTCCCACCTAGAGAAAGGATCACCCCTATACTAATCGTTTTACACTGGCTGCCGATTAAAGCGAGAATTGAATTTAAAATATGTTATTTTCATTAGTAAAATAAATTTTTGAATATACTTACCCGATAATCATGTAGCTGTCAACTCTGTTGCCGACAGAAATCTACGGTCGGGATACGCCAGCGATCGCTATACAGGTGGGGGTGAACACCACAGCGCCATCTGTGGTCAGGTACTCCAGTACTTCTCGTCAACACCACCTCAATTTTTTCCTCGGTCCACTGGTTCTCTATGGGGAGGAAGGGTGGGTCAATTAAATCATGATTATCGGGTAAGTATATTCAAAAATTTATTTTACTAATGAAAATAACATTTTTCAATATTAATCTTACCCGATAATCATGTAGCTGATTCACACCCAGGGTGGTGGGTGGAGACCAGCATACATGTTAACAAAGAAGCTAAGTATCCCGTATTCTATTTTATTAGTTATTCAAAAATAACATAAAATAAATAAGTACCTGGTAAGGAAGACGACTTGAACCATTACTCTGCCTTTATTAAGTACGTCTTTCTTACTGAGCGTAGCGGTCCTCTTAGGATGCTGAACGACTCTTAGGTGCTGAAGTATAAAGGGCTGCAACCCATACTAAAGGACCTCATCACAACCTTTAACCTCGGCGCTTCTCAAGAAAGAATTGACCACCCGCCAAATCAACAAGGATGTGGAAGGCTTCTTAGCCGACCGTACAACCCATAAAAAGTATTCAAGAGAAAGGTTAAAAAGGTTATGGGATTATGGGAATGTAGTGGCTGAGCCCCCGCCTACTACTGCATTCGTTGCTACGAATGGTCCCAGGGTGTAGCAGTTCTCGTAAAGAGACTGGACATCTTTGAGATAGAATGATGCGAACACTGACTTGCTTCTCCAATAGGTTGCATCCATAACACACTGCAGAGAACGGTTCTGTTTGAGGGCCACTGAAGTAGCCACAGCTCCCACTTCATGTGTCCTTACCTTCAGCAAAGCAAGGTCTTCTTCCTTCAGATGAGAATGTGCTTCCCTAATCAGGAGCCTGAATAGGTAAGAAACTGAGTTCTTAGACCTTGGAAGAGAAGGCTTCTTGATAGCACACCATAAGGCTTCTGATTGTCCTCGTAAAGGTTATGACCTTTTTAGATAGTACCTAAGAGCTCTAACTGGGCAAAGTACTCTCTCCAGTTCGTCCCCCACCAAGTTGGACAGGCTTGGGATCTCGAACGACTTAGGCCAAGGACGTGAAGGAAGCTCGTTTTAGCAAAAAACCGAGCTGCAAGGAACATGTAACCGTTTCAGATGTGAAAACTATGTTCCTGCTGAAGGCGTGGATCTCACTTACTCTTTTAGCTGTTGTCAAGCACACGAGGAAAAGAGTTTTTAATATGAGGTCCTTAAAAGAGGCTGATTGGAGAGGTTCAAATCTTGATGACATAAGGAACCTTAGGACCACGTCTAGATTCCAGCCTGGAGTGGACAACCGACGTTCCTTTGAGGTCTTAAAAGACCTAAGGAGGTCCTGTAGATCTTTGTTGGTGGAAAGATCCAAGCCTCTGTGGCGGAAAACCGCTGCCAACATACTTCTGTAACCCTTGATCGTAGGAGCTGAAAGGGATCTTACGTTCCTTAGATGTAACAGGAAGTCAGCAATCTGGGTTACAGTGGTACTGGATGAGGAAACTGCATTGGCCTTGTACCAGCTTCGGAAGACTTCCCCTTTAGACTGATAGACTCTGAGAGTGGATGTCCTCCTTGCTCTGGCAATCGCTCTGGCTGCCTCCTTCGAAAAGCCCCTAGCTCTTGAGAGTCTTTCGAAAGTCTGAAGGCAGTCAGACGAAGAGCGTGGAGGTTTGGATGTACCTTCTTTACGTGAGGTAGACGTAGAAGGTCCACTCCTAGAGGAAGAGTCCTGGGAATGTCGACCAGCCATTGCAGTACCTCTATGAACCATTCTCTCGCGGGCCAGAGCGGAGCCAACCAACGTCAGCCGTGTCCCTTTGCGAGAGGCGAACTTCTGAAGTACCCTGTTGACAATCTTGAACGGCGGGAATGCATACAGGTCGAGATGGGACCAATCCAGCAGAAAAGCATCCACGTGAACTGCTGCTGGGTCTGGAATCGGAGAACAATACAACGGGAGCCTCTAGGTTATCGAGGTAGCGAACAGATCTATGGTTGGCTGACCCCACAGGGCCCAAAGTCTGCTGCAAACATTCTTGTGAAGGGTCCACTCTGTGGGGATGACCTGACCCTTCCGGCTAAGGCAATCTGCCATGACATTCATATCGCCCTGAATGAACCTCGTTACCAGCGTGAGCTTTCGATCTTTTAACCAGATGAGGAGGTCCCTTGCGATCTAGAACAACTTCCACGAATGAGTCCCTCCCTGCTTGGAGATGTAAGCCAAGGCTGTGGTGTTGTCAGAGTCCACCTCCACCACCTTGTTAAGCTGGAGGGACTTGAAGTTTATCAAGGCCAGATGAACCGCCAACAGCTCCTTGCAAAAGATTTGAAGTGTCCTTAGCTCCTGATTCCATGTTCCCGAGCATTCCTGTCCGTCCAAAGTCGCACCCCAGCCCGTGTCTGATGCGTCAGAGAAGAGACGGCGGTCGGGTTTCTGAACAGCCAAAGGTAGACTTCCTTGAGAAGAAAGCTGTTCTTTCACCACGTGAGAGTAGACCTCCTCTCTTCGGAAACAGGAACTGAGATCGTCTCTAGCGTCATGTCCTTTATCCAGTGAGCCGCTAGATGATACTGAAGGGGGGGAGGTGGGGTCTCCCTAACTCGATGAACAGGGCCAGCGATGAAAGTGTCCCTGTTAGACTCATCCACTACCTGACTGAGCATCGGTTCCTTCTCAGCATGCTCTGGATGCAATCTAGGGCTTAGTATATCTTTGGGGCCGACGGAAAAGCCCGAAAAGCTCGACTCTGAAGATCCATACCCAGGTAGACAATGGTCTGGGATGGGACGAGCTGGGACTCCTCAAAATTGACCAGGAGGCCCAGTTCCTTGGTCAGATCCATAGTCCATCTGAGAATCTCCAGACAGCGACGACTTGTGGGAGCTCTTAAAAGCTAGTCGTCTGACGGAGCCGGACACAAGATCATGGTACTGCTGCACAGTCTGTGAACTGTCAACCATGGGGAAGCGAGGAAGTACAGTGACAACCCGAAGCTGTCTAGACTGTCTGGGTCGTACAGACAACTCCTTATCGGGTTGCTGAGGTTGCCGCACTGCGTCACAACAAGTCACTTCTGCTGGTTGTTGAACGTCTTCCCAGTGACACACTGACTCCGTAAACAAAAAATCCTCTAACAAGGACTAAGCTTGGACTGCATGTCTTGCAACACAGCTCAAGGTCTATGGGAGCAGGTGTGGTAACAGACGGGGTTAGCGACTGAAGTGGAACCCTTACCCTCCCTGGAAGCATGCTATGCTTAAATAAAAGTCCATAGGAGGCTAAGCAGCTAAAGGCTCCTCTCCAAATGACAGAGTCCTCAAGGGAAAATCAGAAGGAGGGAGAATAGCACTTTCTCATCTACAGGAACCATATCCGAGAAAAGCTAAGTTCTCTCTCAGTGAGGGTTTCACTGGTGCAAAAGCAGCAGACTAGAAGGCAACGTTATGAAACTGCTTGACAGTCTAGTGAGTTGGCAACAACCAAAGATGTGTGACTGAGAAGTATGCGGTAAGGTATGCAGAGCATGCTGTATGCAGAGCATGCTGTATGTAGAGCATGCTGTAAGGTAAGCAGAGCATGTTGCATGGCGTGCGGCTTATGCTGCATGGGATGAGGCTCATGCTGCATGGGATGAGGCTCATGCTGCATGGGATGAGGCTCATGCTGCATGGTATGAGACTCATGCTGCATGGGATGAGGCTCAAGCTGCAAGGGATGAGGCTTATGCCGCATGCGTTGAGGAGGATGCCGCATAGTATGAGGCTCCTGCCTCATGGGTTGAGGCGGTTGCCGCATAGCATGAGGCTCCTGCCTCATGGTTTGAGGAGGATGCCGCATAGCATGAGGCTCCTCATAGCATGAGACTCCTGCCTCATGGGTTGAGGAGGATGCCGCATAGCATGAGGCTCCTGCCTCATGGGTTGAGGAGGATGCCGCATAGCATGAGGCTGCCTCATGGGTAGAGGAGGATGTCGCATAGCATGAGGCTCCTGCCTCATGGGTTGAGGAGGATGCCGCATAGCATGAGGCTCCTGCCTCATGGTTTGAGGAGGATGCCGCATAGCATGAGGCTCCTGTGAGGTTCCTGCCTCAAGAGTTGCGTCTGCCTCAAGGGTTGAGGAGGTAGCTGCGCAGAGAGAGGCTCATGCTGTGAAGAATGCGGTTGCTGCATGCGTTGAGGCGGCTGCCTCATAGCATGAGGTTCCTCAAGAGTTGAGGCTCTTGCCTCAAGAGTTGAGGTTCTTGCCTCAAGAGTGGAGGTGGCTGCCGCAAGAGTTGAGGTTGCTGCCTCAAGGATGGTGGAGGTTGCCGCAATGCAAGAGGTTGCTGCCTCGAGGATGGAGGAGGTTGTCGCAACACATGAAGCTCCTGCCTCAAGGGTAGAGGAGGTTGCTGCAAAGCATAAGGCTCCTGCCTCAAGTGTTGAGGAGGTTGCCGCATAGCAAGAGGCTCCTGCCTCAAGGAAAGTGGAGGTTGCTGCACAGCGCTGGTATCTGGCAACTCCCAATGCGGCAGCTCACGCGTGGAGGAACCTCAACATCATACGTCTGGCAGGGTGGACTGCGCAGAGGTGGAGTTGAGGCGGCTGCCTCATGAGCGCTCGCAGGAGGAGGTGTGCTAACCTTCTCTGCCTGAAACTCCTGCATCAACACCGCAAGCTGAGACTGCATTGTCAGCAGCATAGACCACTAGAGTTTAAGAAAGACAACAACAAACGGAGCTACTGTCCGTTGAAACTGAGGGTCTAAAACAGCTGGTGCGGCAACAGACGGAGTTACTGTCTGTTGCGATACCACCTTGCCTCTCTGGGAGGTGTGCAGTTGTCGTACTGCAGCAAGTCCGAACTGACCCAGTGCTAATGGCACCACCTAGGAGTTGGACTTGCGCGGAAGGGACCGACTTGCACTTAAAAGCTGCAAGATTTGGTCCATGGTTTCTGCGAGAAACCTCTTCCGCAGACGAGGAATAAAAGGGCTCTCTCGTATTTGTGTGGGTGGGGTGATCACGTCGGCTACGTGAGTTGGTAACACCCGAAACCACGGAGGGAAACGTCTGTTCGTCGATCAAGGTCTGCTGAACCCATAAGTCCTTCGACATTACTTCTCCCCTGGGCTTGGGAGCTTGTAAGAGGTCCCAGACTAGGCGAACAACTGGCACGAACAGACGAACCCTCGAACGCAACACTGTAACACTTTGCGCTTATCACTTTATCACTTTTGATTTTCTGTTTGCACTTATTTCACTGAACTCGAAACTTTAAGTGGTTTGTACCTGAAACACGCAATTCTATCCTTCATTAAAAGTTAGTAATTGCGAAAACAGTATTACAATGTAACAGAAAAACATAATGAAAGATAAATAATTCAGTGGCTGGAAAAGAGACTAAACACTAGATCAAATAAACTACGTTTAAAATCTCTCACCGCATAAAGCCTGAGAACAAGAATAAAACTCTAGAAACGTTTACCTTCTTCCCCTAAAGAGACTAGGGAGAAGAGCAAAAACGATAACAACGTTACCCGCTTGAACGAAACGTTTATCCTCCTCTCTCTCCCTCCGTCTCTATCTCTCTCTCTCTCTCTCTTGACTTAGCACCTGAGAGAAGAGCCCAATTATATATATCGTTAAAACATATTATTGTTAAAGGAAAAAAACTGAAAGATTTCCCAAATAAAAAGTTCCTTTATTAGAATTAAAACCATTTAAGCTAAGAAAGAATGAACAAAACGCTAGAATCGGTTTACTCTTACTGCAACGTGACACCGTGATAGACTCTCTCTCTATCGTAACGATAGAGCGCAAGTTGAACGTTCTGAACGTTAACAACTGCAGAGACAAAACAAAACGTTAGTTCAACTTTGAAAACAGTACAAGACTATCAAAGAAATTCTTTCAAAAACATTAAAATAGCATAATATGTTAACAGGTAAAAACGAAATGACGGGCTCAATGTTAATTAACTTCGGTTCCAAGAAAAGACCGCCTACTATTAGGAAAGGTCGAATATAAACAAATATAAAAATTAATTTTAATAAGTTTATAATAAAAGGAAGTTAATCAAAGAGGCCTATAAAAGGCGGAGAGATATAAAATAAATCTATAACCTTGTTAAGCAAAATTAAGAGAGTCTATACTCTCTTCGACACCAACACTTCCGTCTAAGGGAAGGGTCGGCCATTTAAAAGTGAAAGAGAGTTCATACTCTCTTCGTACCAAAATTAAATAAAAAATTAAATCAAATAAATTCCAAAAACTTGCTAAGCTAATGATATAGCTTCCTGAATAGCGAAGGCTAAACTCTAGAGCAAATACATCACCAAATCGTGAGCAATAACTCCAGAATCAACAGCGTATCCATGTAGGTCTAGCCGGAGGCACGACAGAGGAAAAATTGAGGTGGTGTTGACAAGAAGTACTGGAGTACCTGACCACAGATGGCGCTGTGGTGTTCACCCCCACCTGTATAGCGATCGCTGGCGTATCCCGACCGTAGATTTCTGTCGGCAACAGAGTTGACAGCTACATGATTATCGGGTAAGATTAATATTGAAAAATGAACAATAACCCACCAAGTTATCAGAACCGGTCGTTCAAAATACTTAAGAGTATTGCTACATATTGTGCAGCCAACAAATCCTGTCAAACGAGAATAGTTACAGATGGCTTCAAACTGTTGGAACCTAGTATATGTCTACTTTAGACTCCAGAGCCTTTAAATATGCGACCCAGAGACTATATAATAAGCTCCCACAAAACATTCGAATGATTGAAGACATTAAGGCTTTCAAGAGGAAACTGAAGACTTTCTTATTTAAACAATCCTACAACAGTGACGATTTAACAGTAAATGAACAATATGTGATCTGAATCGATAAATACTCTGAACGAACAAGATAAAACGACCGCGGAGGTCCTGTAGAAAGTGGGGTTCTCCTGCTGTATGGGACTGGAAAAGCAGCCATCAAAGTAAAGTAAGTATTGAGAAATAAAGGGATATTTCCATTACTGTTAGGAACCTCTCTAGTCGTAGCTTTATTGATTACTCCTGTTCTACTAATGAAGCACATTCTCCTCATTTCTTTCACTGACTCCATAGACCTAACACCACTGAATACAGAAAACACTCGACTATATATTATTCATCCATTTCACTTGTTTTAAATGGTGATAATCAATATCTAGACAGACCCTCGCACCCTGATGATAAAGACAACTAACAATGTAAAATGACTCAACGCCTATGCATTTTGATTCTGGACTTGCACGAGTACCAGTTTTGGCAATACCCATAAGACTTCAACCTTCGGTACACATCTTTTTTTTTTTTTAGGCTTTACTAAACCTATTACTTTCTTCAAAAGCAAATTTCAAATGTACATTTATACTGATTCATAGTGTACTAGTAATTCCTATTAGAATGTTTTACATACTGTAACAAATAAAAAATCCTAATGTAGTGCTTCAGTACATTCAAGTACTGAGACAATAATAAAGCTAAATGCTCAACATCTTTTTATTCTACTTCAATTGGAACAACTCATGTTAAATAGTGTAATGCACCAGAATATTATTCCATAATTTCATAAAACACCCTTTGCAACATACTTTACTGTAAAATTAAAAAAAAAAACTCTTAAGTGTGTATGAATGTGATCAATCTTGAAATTTGCAAGAAAAATCATACAGTACAGTACTGTACAGTAATACCCTGCCCTACGTCGTTAATTGGTTCAGAGGGACTCAACGTGGATTGGACTTAAAGGTTTCCTGTAAATGTTCACATGAAAAGTACTTACAACCTTGCATTGATAAGCTTCAAGAAAAGCTATTTTATGACTCAGAGACTGATGTAGGGTGGGATAAAATGACATGAGTTGGATTTTATTTTTGCATTTAATATCTAAGGAGAGCAACGTAGACTCGGAATCGATATACTGTATGTTGAACTGACGTAAAGAAGAGTGTAACTGTACTGTAAATGAAAACTTAGTGTTTCAGAAATAATTTGCAGTTTATTTCATTCATGGCAATTAAAGATTGTACAATGAATTTTATATAAAATACTGTAGAACCACAAGTTAGGAGTAACTGAATGCAAAGAAATTGGGAATACAAGCATAAAAATTTTAACTGTGTTATGACCACTGTATTGCATCAGCCAAAAAGCAAAAATTTTGTGCCATATGGGCATTTTTAGTGGATAAGTACTAAAGACGTTAACACACAACGCGCAGAAATCCGTCACATTGTGCTCTAATGCCACCAACGCAGTGTTCTCGGGTTGTTCATAACAAATTTTGTCTCATATTAGCTCACACTTCCCCCTCTCGCTCAAAGCCTCAAACTCTTTCACTCTCTGAGCATCTTCGGAACTGTTCTTTGTCGACTTGTAATCTGTAGTGTTCATCATAGACATTTTGTATTGTATTGTAAAGTTAACAGTATCGTGACAGAGGACACCAAGATGATTAAGAAAGACGGTGAGGAGTTACAAGGATTTTGGATGTCTCAAGTACTTTTTAGTCCATCCTGGGAGATTCCTTTAGCTCTTGGGCAGAGCGATCTAGTTTAAACAAGAGTTTTTATGACCTTGATGAACTTTTTCTTGAACTCGTTTACCGTGTTACTGTTTAGTACATCCTCTGGAATTCTGTTCCATGTATTTGCTATCTTATATGTAAAGAAATAATAACATTGAGTGGTGGTGTGTCTTTTCAATTCCAGTTTGCATCCATTACCTCTGGACTGGTTTGTGCTAAGCTTGAATTGATTTTTGTAATCTACATTTGTTATTCTTTTAAGAATTTTGAATAAGTCTATTAATTGTCTCCTTAGATGTCGAGATGGTAGATAAAAAAAGTTTAAATGTTCCATCCTCCGTATATATTCAAATTGTCTGTGTTGGAACTAGTTTGGTAGCCCTAGCTTGTACTGCTTCTAGTTTATCTATATCCTTCTGAATACTTGTGGACCAGAAATGGACTCCGTATTCTACATGGGGTCTTACTGATGATGATGATGATGATGCCACCATGTCACATTGACGGAAGTACAGTATATGGTCAGTCACAGATCTATTGCAAAGGGCTAGTTAGACTTCAGTCTTGTGCAGGCGACAGAGTCCGTGTATATACTATATACAATTATATTAATATTTCTGCATTGGTACAGTTTAGTTTTAAATGATGTTACAGTAGTGGTATTTTTTTTTAATGTTGCTGATTTTAGTTAAAAGTTAAGAAATAAAATGTTAAGGATAATATTTATGTCTTAAATACCCTTCTGTCTAAGAGTTCACTTACTGTTAACTTTAAGGAAAATTTTGTGTTGCGTAACTATTTTTTAGTAAGTTACATTTATAAGTGTGGGGTTTGCATTTTTGCATCCTGCCACAATACAGCAGCAAGCTTTAAATCGCGATAAGACCAGTCTTTATTGGAAGAAGATGCCCATGAGGATCTCCATTACAGAAGAAGAAAGGCGATTCCTGGTCACAAACCCATGAAAGACTGTCTAACCCTACTGCTCATTGCTAATGTAACCAGACATTAAACTTCTCCTGGTGTATCATTCAAGAAATGCAAGGTCCAAAAGAAACAACTTAATGTCATGTGAAAGACAAACAATAAGACTTGAGTAACATGAATTTTATTTTGGAATGGGTCCATCAGTTGTTTGGTCTTGAGATCATAAAGTACCCATTAGAGAGGAACCTCCAACTCAAAGCCTTGGTAATTATGGACGATGCTCCCACCCATCCTCCAGGCCTTAAAGACGACCTAATGGAGGAGTTCAAATTTATCAAGACCAAGTTCCTACCACCCAACACATGGATCAGTAGGTGATATCAAACTTCAAAAAGCTTCACACAAAAGCAATGTTCCGGTGATGCTTTGAGGTCACCGAAGGGACCAACCTTATCTTCGAGAATTTTCAAAAGAACATTTCCATATTGTCAACTGCCTCAAAATCATTGATAAAGCCTGGAAAGGGGTCACCATCAGAACCATCAATTCTGCTTGGCAGAAACTGCAGTTTGAATGTGTTCCTAAATGTAATTTTGAGGGATTCAATCCAATGCTGGAGGCAGTTAACAATGAAATTGTGTCCTTGGGAAAGACAATGGGGTTGGAGATTGACAATGACGACATCAACAATCTTCTTGAGGAAAATACCAAGTAGCAAATGACATAGGAGCTGTTGGAGTTCATCTAACGAGGAGACACCCCCTGACAAACCTCTTGTTTCAAGTGAAATTACGGATATATTAAAAAATTTGAGAAACCCTGCATACCAGTAATTTTGTAAACACATCACCCACATAAGGCTTTAGCAGGGCAAGCAGTGAATCTATTTATCAAGAATACAATGTCTCATTCTCATGATATTTTAATGAAAGGGCAAAAGTAGTCGTCTCCAGATATATTTCTTGTCAAAATTGAACATAAGTGTGGAAAACGATGATCAAGTGTCCAGAAAGCATAAACCAAGTGATTCAGTTAAGTGATAGTAAACATTACTCTAGAGAGAGAACTGATATTTTACCAAAACTGCTCATGGAGGGCAATTCTCCTTCCAACCAGTAACACCCTCCTCTTCATTTTCCTACTCTCATCTCACTTATGCCAGCCAAGGCTCTCCTTAGAGATAAAGTGCTAGTTGATATGTCAACAATTTCTATTTTTCTTTGTGAGATTAACTTTTGTTCATTTCTGATGTTAGAGGTTATAATTTGTGCAATGCAATATATTACAAAATCTTCAAAAATTAGAATATAAGTGTATTCATGGTCATGTGGAATGCATTGAGGGAATTTCCTTTACATCTTAGGAGAAAAACTGTTTTAGGATACGAGCATTTTATGTTACAAACTCGCTCTAAATTAACAAAAGTAAATAAAAAATTGACATGAACTTACCCCATTGTTACCAACCCACACTAATTCTTCATGAGAATCAACAGTTAGTGTTGACACCCCAAAACGATCACCACCATCAATCATAACTGCACGGCTCTCTTGATAATCTCCACCATTAGCGAAATCCTCGGGTGGGGCATGTGCGAATTCATCTCCTCCCTGAAACGCATCTCCTGCTTCTGCTACAAACAATTCTGAGTAGGCTGCATTATCTTCACTGTAAGCATTGGTTCCAGTAAAACCTGAAATAAAAAAGGTTGATAAAACATGAAATAAAACGGATAAAATATGCAAAGCGAAAACTTTATCATAAAAAAATGCTAAGGTGGATTAGTAACAAGATATTTCACTGTGCAGGTTTAGAAATTGTTTGAAGCAAACTATAAATTCTATTTGTACAGTACTGTACTTTATCAAGCTTCCTAAATTTAATGATGAGCATTGGCAACCTGGATTCTGTGTCCAAAACAAATATTCTAATAAATTTTATCAAATAGTTACTTCATATTCATTGTTACAACCCATTTCTTGTTGGCATAAATCTGTAAATTTAAACCACGTGAAAAGGAGGTTTTGCATCAAAATTTACTGATTATCAAGTTTAGAATTTTATGACTTCTCTGAATATAATTTCTACCTTTTATTATATTCACTGTACTGGGTTATACTAACTGTTGAACTTTAATAAAGAAATGTATCTCTTTCTATTATGTAAATTCAAGATACTCAGTTCTATGGCCTTACTGTATTGATTTACAAATGTATACTTTGTAATATATTAGGCAAATAAACTAGATTTGTGTACAAAATCAGGAAATCTATTTTTATGTTGTGAACTAAAATTATCAACAAGCATATTGATTTTGTACAGTAGATCCAGTAAATAATAAACAATATCTTGAAAAGTTTGTTCAAATAAACAGACACGATCCCTCTCACTATCCAGGAAAAATAACAGATTTTTCTTACCTAACATTTCATCCCCAAAGGGAACCCCTGAGAAGTCCATTTTCTGCTATACAGTAGTACAGTATATCAACTTCTGTCAAAAGAAAAGATATACTTGTATGGGTGACAATCAAAATTATCGTTCTGAGAGCGTATGCTTTCAAATATAAAAAATAAATATTTCAATTAGTTTAATACATACTAATGGTATGAATATATGATTAAAAATTCTTTCTTCTAGTCAAAACATAATCACATGATCTACAGAATATATTTACATGTCCAAGGAAGCTAAAAGTCAGTCAAGTCTTGGGATGAGAGTAATTACCACACACAACCAAACATGGTGCAAAGAAACTTCAAAATTATCAGTAAAATTCATATTTCTGCAAAATGTGATAGACTAATAAGTTAAAAATAAGTCTACATGACCTTCATAGAGGATGTCTCTCTATCCAAAACTTATCTAGAACCAAATCAATCATCAATAATGCCATTCTTACAATCACCAATGCTATATAGAAATCCCTCAATTTTGGTCAAGACGTTTGTACGATTGACCTTGATTTTGGCGTTTCCTTTGACCGTGTTAATCATGAGGCTCTTATTTTCAAACTAAAAGAGTTGAGAGTAGGTGGGTCGTTTCTTAGCATTACAATTGAATTTTTAAGTAATAGATCTCAAGGAGTTGATATTGATTGGCACCATAGCAAGTATAGGAATGTCATATCTGGTGTTCCTCAGGGTAGAGTTCTTGAGCCATTACTTTTCATACCATATACACGACATGACAAATTTGGAGATAATTTGTATTTTTCCTAACCATACAAACCTTAGCTATTTACATAGAGGGGGGTATTGCTTTCGGCGTAGCTGAAATGGCGAGCCATTAGATTTTAAATGAGGGTTAACTACCCCTGCGCTAGTTAGCAGGGGTAGGGGAGGGGTAGCTAGCTACCCCTCCCCCCTCACACACTGGTGAACTGATTCACTTCGCTTAGAGGTAGGACTCGACTTGGGGGACAGGGCTGGCGGGCAAATATGTGTAAATAGCTAAGGTTTGTATGGTTAGGAAAAATACAAATTATCTCCGAATTTGTCATTTGTTCCGTAACCGAAATACAAACCACGCTATTTACATAGGGTGACTTACCCCTTAGGAAGGGTGGAAAGTCCCCAGCCATACTGGCTTTGGCTTTACCCGGGGACTCAGAATCCGAGTGAGCAGCACTTCGAGAAAAAGAGTCCCTGCACCTCGCAAGTTCCTTGCTCCGCAAGGAGTGTGCGGCCTACATAAGCTTGTGTGTGGAGGGAAGAAGCGTGACTTGTCCTAGGCAGTCGACCTGAAGACCTTTAGATGGAATTCTGGACTAGGACTTTCCCAATACCACCTCGTCAGGGTATGGGGGACGCGACAGTATCATTTTAATACTAGGAACACAAGGAAGCATGGGTTACCTGCAGAGGTTTGAGGTCAGCTATGCAGAGAACCAAGGATGCTGCTTTCCCCAAGAGAGGGGAGGATGAAGAAAGAAGTAAGGGCCAGACCTATCTCTTTCAATCATGCAGTCTGACATCGGATAACAATGCCCTCAACCTTCTGCTACCTGTCCATTAAGGAGCCTGAGGTTAGACCAGCTGTTGTGTAGCCACCACAGGCCGATAGAAAAATGTATCGAGGCTCCTGTGGGTCACGTCCTGCAGGTAGTGAGCTGTGAAGGTCGTCCGACGCTTCCAGACTCCAGTTTGTAGCACCTGCGTCACAGAGTAGTCTTCTTAGCGACGTTGCGATGCCTCTGACATCGTGTGCTCTAAGGCTACATGACGGAGGAGGGTCTGGATTCAGGGCGGGATGGATGGTCCTAGAATCCAGGCTGCAAAGGTATTCCTGGTGACCCTCCTCTTCGTCCTTCCTGTGCTCCCAAACAGGGCTGCACGTGAGGACGAACTGCAGCTGTTCTTTAAGATACCACCTCCGACTCCTTGCTGGGCATAGTAGGAGAAGGCCTGGGTCATCTGTTACAGAACGGAGACTCGAAATCCTGAAGGAGTCGAACCGAAGGTTTGGGACTCCAAGATCTTGAGTTTAGAAACCGACTCAGGGACGAACCCGAACGTTACCTCTCCCTATCCTCTTGAATGGGCGAAGTCGTACGAGAGACCATGAAGTACGCTGATACGCTTGGTCGAAGCCAGAGCGAGCCGGAGCACCGTCTTCTAAGTCAGGTGCCTGTCAGATGACTAGCGTATTGGTTCACAAGGAGAAGCCTTAAGATCCCTAAGAACCCGAGCCATGTACCATGGAGGAGGTCTCACCTCCGACTGGGTGCAGGTAAGTTCGTAGCTTAGTATGAGCGAAGAAAGATCCAGCGAGGAGGAATTGTCTAACCTTAGAGCCTGAAGGCCAGGCTTGAGGCTGAGCGATAGGCTTTACCGCCGAGAGCAAAAGGCGCAATTCCTCCCGCAGATGGACAATAACTCCGCTAACGCTGGAATAGTGGCATCGAGGGGAGAGATACCTCTCCCACGACACCAACCACAGAAGACTCCACACCTCGCCTGGTGGACCCCTGCGGATGACTTCGCAGGTGTCAAGACATCCGCTCCGCGACCTGTCGCGGAACGCCTATCTCAGTGAGGAGATGCTGGATGGACTCCAGGCATGGAGCCGAAGCGGAGCTACGGCTTGTGGTAGATGTAGTGTTGTGGTTGCTATAGCTCGTCGTGGGGAAAACTCTCTCGGGAGTTCCATTAAGGGATGCAGAAGGTTCGAAAACCATTCTGCCTGATGCCGTAGCAGAGCTATCAGAGTCACCGACAGGTTGACCGAAAGTCTGGTCTTGTTGAGCCCCCTTTCCCCACAGACCCAACGGTGGCAAGGCGTAGACGTTAATGTTGTCCCACCGATGTGGGAAGACATCTCGGCTGGGTGCCTTGGGGTCCGGGGCTGGGGAGAAGTACAGCGACAGCTTGAAATTCAAGGTCATCGCGAACAGGACCACAAGGTCCGAGCTTGCTGGCTACTGGGGGTTCCAAAGACCACTCGATACTCTCTACCTGCGATGCCCTGTTCCGACTGTCGGAGAGCACATTCCTTGTCCAGAATGAAGTAAGCCGATAGAGGTATTGAGCGGACTTCGGCTCATCTCAGTATCTCTACTGTAGGATGGGAGACTGTTATGAAAAAGTACCTCCCCGCTTGATGAAAAGACAACTACCGTGGTGTTGTCGCTCACGGAGTGACTTGCCGGGGCCTGTTGGGACTGTTGACGGCCAGAATATGGCCTTCATCCCTAGCCAATTGATGTGGAGGTACCCTTCTAGCTCTGGCCATAGGCTTGAGATCCTTTGGTTCAGAACGTGCCCCCTCCCCCTTTTTTTGACGCGTCCAAGGACAGCATCAAATGCGGAGGAGGGACAAGAAGATCCACTCTCTAGCAAAAGCTTCGCAGGTCAACCACCACTGCAGGATCCCTCGTTCGGCAGGTCCCATAGGACCAGAATGTCTGGGGAATCGTGGTCTTGATTCCAACGGGACTTGAATCGCAAAGCAGGAGACTCATTCCGAGGCGAGTGTTAGGGACTAGAGGGGTCAAGGAGGAAGGTGACCTAGGAGGCGTAACCAGAAAAGGGCTGGAGACTCTCCTCGCCTGAGGAAAGGTTCTCCTACTCTCCTCCGCCTTGCTATCCTGTCATCTGAAGGGAAGGCTTAACAGAGATTGGAGACTAAAATTAAGCCTAGATATACCAGTTGTTGCGATGAAAACAGAGAAAACTTCTTGAGATTTACCATGATCCTTAGATCTTGGCAAAGTCCCAGAGGCTTGTCTCGGCGTCGAAGAAGGGTCGATACCGAAACCGCCCGGGTAACCAGTCATCCAGAAAGCGAAGGAGGCGGATGCCGCTCCTGTGTGGACATGAAGGTTCGGGATGAACTTCCGGGTGAATGCCTGCGGAGCTGAGGAAAGATCGAAGCACCGCACCTTGAACTGGTATATCTGTTGCCTAGGCTGAATTCCAAGTACTTCCTGTAAAGATGGATGGACTGTGATCCAGTATGCACGTGAAGTCTTATGGTTTCCCTACAAGTCTGATCAAAACTGTTGTATCATACTGACCGAAGTTTGTACGACAAACTTGTTCAGGGCTAAGAGGACGATGGCGGGTCGCCAGCCTTCAGGCGCTTCTTACAAGAAAGAGTCGTTTTAAGAACCTTGGGGGGAGCCGCCGACAACCTTGGAGAGCATCCTTCTAGAGCATGGTCTCGCCCTCTGCCCGAGGGGCTAGCCCCTTTGCCGATCCCATGGCATAGGGGCTCAGCGACACCGGATTCGCTGACAGGGGAGGAAGAGATGCTACGAAAACGGGACACGAAACACCTGGCTGATCATGGAGATCGTTCAGGAATCGGCCCCAAGTTGCTGCCACTTGAAGGTGCAAAACCAGGCATCCCCCCCACTGGGGGATGCAGGTAGGGGTTGCCAATCCTAGCGTTTGCGGCCTAGGCCGCCCCCTCTAAGATTATTGCCCTCCCAGGAGGGCTCCTCGCCCTTCGTCCCCGACAGGAGGGGGGAGGCTGCATAGACACCTTGTCTAGCTGCCCGTGCCGGTTCTGATGTCCTAGGCTGAACGAGGCTGTAGAAGTTGAGGCGCTGGAGGCTTGTAGGGACTGGAAATAAGCGCCATGGAGGAGCGAATCGTGATACGATTCTCCCCACCTCTCAGTTGCTCGTTCCTTGTCCTTGGGCTGAAACAAGCCCCTTCCAAGGATGGAAGAGAGAGTCTGGGTTGCCGAAATCCACGGTAGGGACCAACGAGAGAAAGCCTCTCGGTCACTGCATCTCAATGCTTCAACATCGAGTTTGTCCCCAAGTTCGACACTTGGTGTCGGGAAACGAAAGGTGCATGTGTCCGAGAGGAGGAAAGTTCCATAACCTTCCCGGGGCTACCTTGTATAAAACTTCGGGTCGCGACCGGATGGCCAGAGACTCAAGCTCGACGATCAGCCACGAGGCGGCCTGCCTGGCACCCTTCGCGGCTTCCTCCTGGGTCAAGATTCCCGAAGATGAAAATGTCACCTGCCCGGCGGAGAGTTTCTCGAGGGAAAAACCCCGGAAGGTCAGTTGCACGGAATGGTGGAGAGTAAGAGCTAAATCAGGCTACCCCATGATCTCGAAGTACTGTATTCCCGCTGTTGACGACTGACAGAGGCAGTGTCAGCAGCCACCGTTGGAGGGAAGGGAATCGGGCGATCCTGAGGAGAGGGATGATGGGGCCTGCCTGAAGAGGGAGAAGAATGTTACCCAGACTCTTCTGAAGATTCTTCATTGTTTATACATGTCATGCTCTGCGCTTACGAGGTGAAGATCGTGACTATGATGATCTGAAAGTACGCGCTCCAGAAACACTCGCCAGGTTGCCCGTGTTGCGAAAACCCGACGGGAATCGCAGTCGAAATCGCCCTTGGCGCTCGCGCGATGGTACAATCGTTGGTTCGCGCGCGGGCGAACGTGTGTGCATGCGCGCGAGGGCGCGAGGGCACGTGGGCGGGAGGGCGAGGTCGGAAGACCGAAAAACGCGTAAGTGAGTGATGGCGCGATGGGCGAGCGATGGTTCATTGCGGGAGATGGCGCGCCGGCAAGCGATGGCGCGTTGGCGAGCGATGGCGCGTAGCGACCGATCGCGTACAGGAGAGCCAACGCGTGGCCGCGTACGGCGATCTGAAGCGTGGGCGCGTTGGCGCGTTGAAAACGCTAGCGGGCAGGCGAAGAATCGCGCGCGATCTCTAGGAGATCGCCGGGGCGTAGGAGATCAATGGAGCGCGGTTGCGCGGCCGGAAGATATCAGCGAGGGGCAGAACCAGATGGTGGGGTTGCGCAAAATAGCGAACGTTCGCGGGCGGGTACAGAAGACTTCTCGTGGGCGCGCGGGCGCTCAGAGACTCTGTCAAATCTAGAGCACAGAAGATCGTCGGCGAGGAGGTGAAGGAATCAAGACTTTCGCCTCCACCCACATCTGTAACCTCGTGGAGAACGCTGGTGCGCCTTGCGCACATCAGGAAAAGGGCGAGCAGATGTGCGCTGGCGAGAAGGCGAACGAGGGTGTAAAAAGAAGGAACAATCTCCTTGCCTGTGCCTAGATCCAAAGATCGTGGGCGCGAGGGCGAACGTTGGAGCGCAGATGTGTGCTGGCGCGCAGGTGATTGTGGGCGTACAGGAGACCGTTGGCGCCCAAGGTGCGTAGCAGGAAAGGGCGTCCAGAAGTGCGCTGGCGAGCTGAAGAGGGCTGGCGCACAGAAGGACTCCGAGGCGCAGGTGAGCGCTGGCGATCAGGAGATCTACAGCGAGACTCAGCTAGAGGAGATCGCCGGAGAGAAGTCTGGAACAGCAGGAGAGCGCAAGAGCGCTACTGCGCGCAGGAAAACGTGGGCGCACAGGTAAAACCTGCCACTTTAGGGACTTACCTACAATGTGGAGTAAGCCCTTAGCCCCGAAGGGACCGGTGCTCGTAGGAAACGAGGTACGTTGGCGCCCACCGCGCATCTGCGTCCAGGAGAAGGTCTGGCAGGAGGATCCTCTGCGGGGAGGGTGAAGATGAAGACGACCACAGGCAGGACCACCATCATCAGACCTCCGAAGAGGAGTCTCTGTAGTGAACTCCCCCAAGGGGGAGAAGCACTTGCAGGAGAGACCATGGCATCAGCTGCCCCCAAAGGGGACTGAGCCCTCAGCAACAACAGCAGAGGGAGACCTCCGAAGAGGAGTTTCTGTGGTGAACTTCCCCCTCGGGAAAGAAACACTCGCAGGAGAGACCGTAGGATTCAGCTGTCCCCCGAAGGGGACTGAGCCTTCAGCAACAACAGCAGAAGGAGTCTTCCAAAGAGGAGTCTCTATGAGTGTCCTCTCCCGTGAACGAGAGAGGAAAACTTCGTAGAAGAGACTGAAATGGGCCTAAGGGTCAACCAGTGACCTAGGAGCCAACCTCCAAAGAGGCGCTCCTGCAGCTGCTCAGCCCCTTGAGCGTAGCTGCAGGTGAGACCGCTCAGCACCAAGAGCATAGTCGCACAAAAATTATGGTCCGAGAAGTAACCGCTCATCCCCTTGAGCAAGGTTACAAAGGCGGTCGCTCAGCACCAAGAGCAAAACCGCCAGAGGACCAGGAACATATTATAATTATTAAAGGTAAGAGAAGTTTCCCCCGAAAGGGAAAGAAACTCAAACCTGGGCAGGTAACCTCCCTCGGAAGGGAAGGTACCCACCCAAGGAGGCGAACCTCCTGAGAGTTCTAACATGAACTGAAGAGCTGTCGGGTGCCTCAGGAGAACTACCAGGAGAAGGAGACACGCCCCTGACGAAGTCCTATAGAGGAGGCTGCAACACCCGAGTCCCCGAGTCCAAACAAGACAGCTCTGCTTCATTGTCACATTAGGCAAATGGAAAACAGATCGTTAACTGTGAAAAAAAAAAAGTAATTAGTTAACATTCATTCCCCCGGGAAGACTCCGAAGAGGAAACCCGAGGGAAAAGAACACAAGAATTACATAACAGGCAAGAACCCCAACCCCACTTACACTTACGGGAAGGGGGAAGGGCGAGAACTGTAACCAAAACTGAATTATAACAGTTATAAAAATGCAATTCATAAAGGAATGTTCACTAAAAGTAAGAACGAAACACCCCGAAGGGAAACGTTCTAAAAAGCTGAAAAGTTAACAAATCCAATTAGCTTTAATAATAAAAATATAATTGAGATAAAAAGTACTGCGTAGCAACTCCACCCGAAAGGAGGAGCTATCGTAGAAACGTAGTAAAAGGTGAACGACTTCCAGAGAGAGAGAGAGAGACCGTAGTCAAACTACACTCTCGCGATCCTACGCTGAACCCCACCTTCCCCGTAGGAAAAGAGGAGTAGCGGAGAACAGAATAATAAGACCAGCGATGAGGACTCCCCACGGCGCCCTTGGAAGGAGGCGACCGAAGGACCAAGGAAGAGATCGCGGCCCATGAAAATACATAGTAGTGGCCTGACTGCCGGCGGCCACACGGGGATATATACATAAACATAAAAATATGTTTACATATATAGGCTACATGAGTAAAGAAAGTAAGTAATTACGGTAAGTAAAGACAAAACAATAAATGGCTGCCATGCGAGGACGGGAACAGAAACATCCGTTCATCGTCCGAGCCATAAGCGAAGTGAATCAGGGGTAGTTAACCCTCGTTTAAAATCTAATGGCTCGCCATTTCAGCTACGCCGAAAGCAATAACCCCCCCCCCCCCCCCCATATAAATAGTGTGGATTGTATTTCGGTTACAGAACAAATGTGGTTTAGCATAGAAAACAAACGTGTTGAATATGCAGATGATGCTACACTCTTTGCATAAATTCCATCTCCTGAATGTAGATCTGGGGTTGCTGAATCCCCTAATAGAAATCTAGCTAAAATTAGCACATGGTGCAAATTATGAAGCATAAAGTTGAATCCTAACAAAACTCAAAGTATGATTGTAAGTAGGTATGATTGTACGTAGGTCAAGGATAGTGGCTCCTCAACATCCGGATCTCAGCATTGATAATGTTTCTTTACCTCTGTATGACTCTTTCAAATATGGGAGAGACTACCAAAAACAATATAAAAATAATGTTAGAAAAAGGGAAAAAGTATAAAAGGGTCAGTTATATGGAGTCTTTGTGTAAAAAGGCAGCCCAAGGTGTCATGCACTTAAAAAAGATCATTTTCATTCCCATTATCTAGATAATCCATAGCTATGGCCACTGTCCTGCAAAATCCCTTACCTAATTAAGCCTATTACAGGTATACTGGCCTGCCAAATTAACACTACTGTACTTAATAATTTTTTGGTTTTTGCTACACCATGGCTCACTTTGCTCGCAATTTTACATTATCTCATTGGACCTCTATCCTAGCAAGAAATACATGGTGCACTACACAAAAGCCATATTAGTGTTATTGTACCTAATTATCAAATTAATCACTGTTCCACTGTGGGTCGCTTTGCTTGCATTTTAACATTATCTCATTGCTCCTCTATGGGTAATTCTATACAATAGCTCCGCCACTAATATTTTTGAAAAAAAGAGTTCCTGATAAATTACTTAGTGCTTATCTAAAGCTCACTTTTTTTGACGAAGAACGGTATTTCTAACCTATTTGTTAACCTTTCCAATCTAGGGGGACCCCCAGTGGGAAACCGGGGTTTTTTGGTGGGGGATGAATTAAAGAATCCGTTTTAACATAGGAATAATGGCACATGTAGAATTCAGCAATAAACAAGGCCACCAGCTAACCTAAACAAACCACATAACCTAACGTAACCTAACCTAATAGCAGTATCCTTACCTAGCGGAGGGGGCATCGCCAGCCCTGTGACCCCCCTTTACGCAGCCATATTAAATATAAGGCAGCATAAAACCCTTTGTGTACTTACTTAGGTTGGAGGGTAAAGGTGAGCTGCCATCTTTAAGAATGCATGGAGTCTACGATCCAATATGAGGCTTTTCAAACCAAGTTCCCTTAAAAATGGATGCGTAAAAACTACTGTCTTTTACACTTTCTTCTTGTTTTTCAAAACAACATGCCTTCGGTCAAACCGAAATGCTTTTTGTTAATATCAAGTCGGCGCTTAGAACTACAGTTGGAGCAAATGGTCACTAGTGGGAATTTGTTCAATTTATCTAAAAACCACATATTTTGGTGATCATGCATAAAAAGTATCATTTTATCTTATTTCTCTTCTTGTTATTTCTAAGTTTTTATAGTTTATATATGTAAGATTTACTTTAATGTTGTTATTGTTCTTTAAACTTTTCTTGCAGTTTATTTCCTTATTACCTTTCCTCAGCTATTTACCTTGTTGGAGCCCTTGGGCTTATACCATCCTGCTTTTCCAACTAGGGTTGTAGCTTAGATGATGATGATGATGATGATGATGATAATAAATATAACAATAATAATAGTGATCTTGGTAGTAATTTCTTATTCTTTTAATGTTACCACAATAATGCAGAACAAAATAATTTAAATAACAATTGAGACAAGAACTTGGGAGAAAATCCACAAAAAATTGATGTCAAAATAGATGGTAAATGAGAAACTGCATAAGAAGTTGAATGTTCACACGCCTCCATGGCTCTCAAAAGACTGAAAAATTAGCAGTGGAAATTGTGTGAAAAGTTACAAAAAGTGTTAGTTTCTTATTAAAACAGTCACCTGATTGGGTATTCAAGTCAAGTGATTCTAGTTTTGTTAAATGCTTGTCCCACGTAAAATGTGGATAATCATCATTGGTTAAAAACTATTCTACGTAGAATACAGTTGATGATGTAATAATGACATAATATGTTATTTTTATTAATAAAATAAATTTTTGAATATACTTACCCGATAATCATGTAGCTGTCAACTCCGTTGCCCGACAGAATTCTATGGAGGGATACGCCAGCTATCACAATACTAGAAGGGGGTGTATTTACCAGCGCCACCTGTGGCCAGGTACTCAAGTACTTCTTGTTGACACCTCCTCAATTATTCCTCGGTCCACTGGTTCTCTATGGGGAGGAAGGGAGGGTCGATTAAATCATGATTATCGGGTAAGTATATTCAAAAATTTATTTTATTAATAAAAATAACATTTTTCAATATTAAACTTACCCGATAATCATGTAGCTGATTCACACCCAGGGGGGTGGGTGAAAACCAGTGTACAAGATTAAAGGATAGCTAAGTATCCCATATTTCATATAATCAGTTATCCACAATAACAATGAAATAATAAGTACCTGGTAAGGAAGTCGACTTGAACCGTTACTCTGCCTTTAATAAGATCGTCTTCCTTACTGAGCGCAGCGTTCCTCTTGGGAGGCTGAATCAACTCAAAGGTGCTAAAGTATACAGGGCTGCAACCCATACTAAAGGACCTCATCACAACCTTTAACCTTGGCGCTTCTCAAGAAAGAATTGACCACCCGCCAAATCAACAAGGATGTGGAAGGCTTCTTAGCCGACCGTACAACCCATAAAAAGTATTCAAGAGAAAGGTTAAAAAGTTATGGGATTATAGGAATGTAGTGGCTGAGCCCTCGCCTACTACTGCATTCGTTGCTACGAATAGACCCAGGGTGTAGCAGTACTCGTAAAGAGACTGGACATCTTTGAGATAGAATGATGCGAACACTGACTTGTTTCTCCAATAGGTTGCATCCATAACACTCTGCAGAGAACGGTTCTGTTTGAAGGCCACTGAAGTAGCCACAGCTCTCACTTCATGTGTCCTTACCTTCAGCAAAGCAAGGTCTTCTTCCTTCAGATGAGAATTTGCTTCTCTAATCAGAAGCCTGATGTAGTAAGAAACTGAGTTCTTAGACATTGGTAGAGAAGGCTTCTTGATAGCACACCATAAGGCTTCTGATTGTCCTCGTAATGGTTTTGACCTTTAGATAGTACTTAAGAGCTCTAACTGGGCAAAGTACTCTCTCCAGTTCGTTCCCCACCATGTTGGACAGGCTTGGGATCTCGAACGACTTAGGCCAAGGACGGGAAGGAAGCTCGTTTTTAGCCAAAAAACCGAGCTGTAAGGAACATGTAGCCGTTTCAGATGTGAAACCTATGTTCCTGCTGAAGGCGTGGATCTCACTTACTCTTTTACCTGTTGCTAAGCACACGAGGAAAAGAGTTTTTTTTTTTTTTTAATGTGAGGTCCTTAAAAGAGGCTGATTGGAGAGGTTCAAATCCTGATGACATTAGGAACCTTAGGACCACGTCTAGATTCCAGCCTGGAGTGGACAACCGACGTTCCTTTGAGGTCTCAAAAGACCTAAGGAGGTCCTGTAGATCTTTGTTGGAGGAAAGATCCAAGCCTCTGTGGCGGAAAACCGCTGCCAACAAACTTCTGTAACCCTTGATCGTAGGAGCTGATAGGGAGCTTACGTTCCTTAGATGTAACAGGAAGTCAGCAATCTGGGTTACATTGGTACTGGTTGAGGAAAACTGCATTGGCCTTGCACCAGCTTCGGAAGACTTCCCATAAAGACTGATAGACTCTGAGAGTGGATGTCGTCCTTGCTCTGGCAATCGCTCTGGCTGCCTCTTTCGAAAAGCCTCTAGCTCTTGAGAGTCTTTCGATAGTCTGAAGGCAGTCAGACGAAGAGCGTGGAGGTTGGGTGTACCTTCTTTACGTGAGGTTGACGCAGAAGGTCCACTCTAGGAGGAAGAGTCCTGGGAACGTCGACCAGCCATTGCAGTACCTCAGTGAACCATTCTCTCGCGGGCCAGAGGGGAGCAACCAACGTCAGCCGTGTCCCTTTGTGAGAGGCGAACTTCTGAAGTACCCTGTTGACAATCTTGAACGGCGGGAATGCATACAGGTTGAGATGGGACCAATCCAGCAGAAAGGCATCCACGCGAACTGCTGCTGGGTCTGGAATCGGAGAACAATACAAGAGGAGCCTCTTGGTCATCGAGGTAGCGAATAGATCTATGGTTGGCTGACCCCACAGGGCCCAAAGTCAGCTGCAAACATTCTTGTGAAGGGTCCACTCTGTGGGGAAGACCTGACCCTTCCGGCTGAGGCGATCTGCCATGACATTCATATCGCCCTGAATGAGCCTCGTTACCAGCGTGAGCTTTCGATCTTTTGACCAAATGAGGAGGTCCCTTGCGATCTCGAACAACTTCCTCGAATGAGTCCCTCCCTGCTTGGAGATGTAAGCCAAGGCTGTGGTGTAGTCGGAGTTCACCTCCACCACCTTGTTAAGCTGGAGGGACTTGAAGTTTATCAAGGCCAAATGAACTGCCAACAACTCCTTGCAATAGATGTGAAGTGTCCTTTGCTCCTGATTCCATGTTCCCGAGCATTCCTGTCCGTCCAGTGTCGCACCCCAGCCCGTGTCCGATGCGTCCGAGAAGAGACGGTGGTCGGAGGTCTGAACAGCCAATGGTAGACCTTCCTTGAGAAGAATGCTGTTCTTCCACCACGTTAGAGTAGACCTCATCTCTTCGGAAACAGGAACTGAGCCCGTCTCTAGCGTCATGTCCTTTATCCAGTGAGCAGCTAGATGATACTGAAGGGGGCGGAGGTGGAGTCTCCCTAACTCGATGAACAGGGCCAGCGATGAAAGTGTCCCTGTTAGACTCATCCACTGCCTGACTAAGCATCGGTTCCTTCTCAGCATGCTCTGGATGCATTCTAGGGCTTGGAAGATCCTTGGGGCCGACGGACAAGTCCGAAAAGCTCGACTCTGAAGATCCATACCCAAGGAGACAATGGTCTGGGATGGAACGAGCTGAGACTCCTCAAAATTGACCAGGAGGCCCAGTTCCTTGGTCAGATCCATAGTCCATTTGAAAATCTCCAGACAGCGACGACTTGAGGGAGCTCTTAAAAGCCAGTCGTCTGACGGAGCCGGACACAAGATCATGATACTGCTGCACAGTCTGTAAACTGTCAATCATGGGCAAGCGAGGAAGTACAGTGACAACCCGAATCTGTCTAGACTGTCTGGGTCGTACAGACAACTCCTTAACGGGTTGCTGAGGTTGCCCACTGCGTCACAACAAGTCCCTTCTGTTGGTTGTTGAACGTCTTCCCCGTGACACATTGACTCCGTAAACAAAAAATCCTCTAACAAGGACTAAGCTTGGACTGCATGTCATGCAACACAGCTCAAGGTCTATGGGAGCAGGTGTGGTAACAGACGGGATTAGCGGCTGAAGTGTAACCATTACCTTCCCTGTAAGCATGTTATGCTTAAATAAAAGTCCATAAGAGGTTATGCAGCTAAAGGCTCCCTCCAAATGACAGAGTCCTCAAGGGAATATCAGAAGGAGGGAGAAAAGAACTTTCTCATCTACAGGGACCTTATCCTAGAAAAGCTAAGTTCTCTGAGTGAGGGTTCACTGGTGCAAAGCAGCAGACTAGAAGGCAACGTTATGAAACTGCTTGACAGTCTAGTGAGTTGGCAACAACCCAAGATGTGTTGAGAAGCATGCGGTAAGGTATGCAGAGCATGATGTATGCAGAGTATGCTGTATGCAGAGCATGCTGTATGTAGAGCATGTTGTATGCAGAGCATGCTGAATGCAGAGCATGCTGTATGCAGAGCATGTTGTATGCAGAGCATGCTGAATGCAGAGCATGCTGAATGCTGAGCATGTAGTAAGTAGAGCCTGCTGTAAGCAGAGCCTTCTGAAAGGAAAGCAGAGCGTGTGCATGGCGTTAAACATTTCTCAGAAATTCCATGACCAGTGCTAGAGTGCTTTATGCATGCTTGCATGGGGTTTAAACCATGGTATGCTGAACAGCAGAGTCAGAACGAGCTGGAACAACAACAGAGGTTTCCTCAACTTGAGGGAAAACCTGAGGTTCAGACTGCATAGGCTGAACAACAGACGGAGCAGAAGGCAGGTGCAAGGGTGAAGGAGGTTGACTCCTAGCAAGAGTTGCACCCAAGGATTGCACCAGCTGAGCGGAGGATGGAGGCGGAGTAGTCCGTTCCTGTTCCTGAGAGATGAGTGGAGCATGAGAAGGTTGAGGCTGCGCAGAACAAGGTAAAGTTCTAGCAAGCTGAGGCTCCTGAGGCGCAAGTGCATGGTGTAGATGAGCTTGCCTAGATGAGGGTTGAACTCGGTGCAGCGCTGGTTGAGCAGACAGACTCACGGAGGGGAGAGGTTGTTGTACCCCAACCGAGAGTTGCACCACTGGTGGAGCAGCAAGGGGAGGAGGAGGAAGAGTGTAACTCTCCTGATCCCAAAGCAAGGGTTGCCTTAAAGAAGGCTGAGGCTGAACAACACTGTGAACAGCAAACTCCGAAAGTGGTTCAACATCGTACGCCTGGCAGATGGTGCTGCGACCAGGCGGAGCAGGTGCAGGCTGGGCGAGCACAGGCGGAGCAGGTGCAGGCTGGGCGAGCACAGGTGCAGCGAGAACAGGTGGAGGGAGTGCAGGAGGTGCAACACTCTCAGCCCGACACTCACGCATCAAGTCCGAAAGCTGTGCTTGCATGGACTGTAGTAGAGTCCACAACATCGTACGCCTGGCAGATGGTACTGTGATCAGGCGGAGCGAGTGTAGGAGGAGGGAGTGTAGGCGGAGGCGGAGGAGCAACACTCTCAGCCCGACACTCACTCATCAAGTCCGAAAGCTGTGCTTGCATGGACTGTAGTAGAGTCCACAACATCGTACGCCTGGCAGATGGTACTGTGATCAGGCGGAGCGAGTGTAGGAGGAGGGAGTGTAGGCGGAGGCGGAGGAGCAACACTCTCAGCCCGACACTCACTCATCAAGTCCGAAAGCTGTGCTTGCATGGACTGTAGTAGAGTTAACTTGGGGTCGGCAGACACTAAGTTCTGCTGAGGTAAAGCCTTAACAGCAGAGATCTGTTGTGGCAGAACCTTACTCCTCTTAGGCAGAGTGTAATCAACTGATGACTGAGGAGAGTCAGAGCTAACCCAATGACTGCATTCGGGTTGTGAACTTTAACTTCGTACGTCTGGCATAGGTCTGGACTTAACGTTTAAGAGGTCTTGAGACCTGAGACCAGCGTTACTCTGCCTTTATTTTCTCCCCTAATCTCTTCTGCAGACGAGCAAAATAAGGGCTCAATCGTCTGCGGGTGGGAGTGACGGTCTCGGTAAGACACGCCCACAACCACCGAGAATACTTCTGTGCGCCGATCAAGGCCTGCTGAACCCTTATGCCCTTCGACATTGCTTCTCCCCTGGGCTTGGGAGCTTGCAAGAGGTCCCGGACTGGGAGGACAACTGGCGCGCACAAAAGTACCCTCACGCACTAATCACTTATCACTTTGATTTCTGTTTGCACTTATTTCACTGAACTTTAAGTGGTTTGTACCTGAAATACGCAATTCTATCCTTTCTCAAAGTTAGTAATTGCGAAAACAGAATTACAATGTAACAGAAAAATCTAATGAAAGATAATTCAGTGGTTGGAAAGAGACTAAACACTAGATCACTCTAGAAACGTTTAGTTTCTTCCCCTAAAGAGACTAGGGAGAAGAGCAAAAAACGATAACGACGTTACTCGTACGCCTGGCAGGCTTGAATGAAACGTTTATCCTCTTTCTCCCTCCGTCTCTATCTCTCTCTCTCTCTCTCTCTCTCTTGACTTAGAACCTGAGAGAAGAGCCCAATCATATATATCGTTAAAACATATTATTGTTAAAGGAAAAAAACTGAAAAGTTCCTTTATTAGGATCAAAACCAAGAAGTTAAGAAAGAATGAACAAAACGCTAGACACGGTTACTCTTACTGCAACGTGAAACCGTGAACATTCTTTCTCTATCGTAACGATAGAGTGCAAGTTGAACGTTCTGAACGTCAACAACTGCAGAGACAAAACAAAACATTAGTTCAACTTTGAAAACAGTACGAGACTGTCAAAGAAAATCTTTCAAACTCTGTGGCGGAAATAGCATAATATGTTAACAGGTAAAACCGAAATGACGGGCTCAAAGTTTATTAACTTCTGTAAAAGACCGCCTACTATTAGGAAGGTCGAATATAAACAAATATAAAAATTAATTTTAATGAGTTTATAATAAAAGGAAGTTAATCGAAGAGGCCTATAAGAGGCGGAGAGATATAAAATAAATCTATAACTTTTGTTAAGCAAAATTAAGAAAGAGAGTCTATACTCTCTTAGACACCAACACTTCCGTCTAAGGGAAGGGTCGGCCATTGAAAGGTGAACGAGAGTTCATACTCTCTCGTCACCAAAATTAATCAAATTAATTCCAAAAGCTAACTAAGCTAATATAGAAGTTTTCCAGTAAAGCGACAGCCGAAATCAAAGAGAAATACTTCACCAAAGTCGTGAAAATACTCCAAGAACATAAGCGTATCCCAGAACGTCTTGCCGGAAGCACGACAGAGGAATAATTGAGGAGGTGTCAACAAGAAGTACTTGAGTACCTGGCCACAGGTGGCGCTGGTAAATACACCCCCTTCTAGTATTGTGATAGCTGGCGTATCCCTCCATAGAATTCTGTCGGGCAACGGAGTTGACAGCTACATGATTATCGGGTAAGTTTAATATTGAAAACTATGTTTTTAACGTACAAACGAACAAACCAGAGCTCAGTCTGAGGAGGAATTAAAGAGTTATGAAGTCGAGGGACTTAGTTTTTTCAGGTGGGTCAAATTTAATTCTGATTTTTAAACCACTTCTAGACCTAGCACCGCTTAGATTTATATATCAAATGAAACCTTGGACTTCTCTCTTTTTAGTGCATGTACTTAAATTTGGTAACTTACTAGCGGTGCTATTGTATAGAATTACCTTGCAAAGCAGTGCATGTTATACTATGAGTGTAAGCAAGTATACTGGCATCGTTTTAATCATCAAAGTAATCACTTATTGTAGTTAAACTGGTCTTTGCTATGACGTGGCTTACATCGCTCCTAATTACACATTATCTTACCGCTCCTATGGTTTGGGATGCCATACATGTTGAGCTACACTCAAGAGCCTTGTGGTATCTAGCCATGCCGCACTTCCTAAAATTTACGTTTAGGAACATAATAACCTATCAACTGTTATAGGGGAAATAAGGAAAGCCCTTCATTCAAGGTAGAATCAGACATGCAGGATTAGGATGAAGTGAATTTCTGTAGTTCCAATACCTAGGTTAGGTTAGGTGCAAGGGTCCAGGTGGTCATGTGAGAACTTAAAAAGTTAGATTAGGTTATGTTTGAATGCATCCCTAAAATTCCTTTATTTTCTGTCCCTATGATTAGGTTAGTTAAGAGGGTGTAGGTTATGCACCTCAATAACCTGGTTCAGGTTATGGCCCATCATACCAGGCTTGGTCAGTATCAAGCCTTACTAGATTTTAAGATTTTTATAAGCATTTTCAGAATTATTACTGATGATACACATGACGTATGTATCTTTCCATAAGTTTTTGGAGTGATTTACACATCTGGCACTTCTGGCTAGTGTAATCCTTTCGGTTTCATTGTATATTATTACAGGGCAATGTATCCTAGTATTCCAACTACTTTTTCTTATAGGAAAAATTACGCTCCCTTCGAAAATAACACTCGTTCCCGTCGCAAATGAATAGTTACAGAAATATATATACATCTATATCCTCCGATAATGGGGGACCCCCTTTGGGAACCCGGGGTTTTGGGTGGGGAAAACATACTGGGGAACCGATATATAACCGTAAATCAGTCCTTTTCTTCTCTATACATTTCTTTCTGGTATTTATTATAACCGTAGGAAAAGACAAATCAGTATACAGTACCTGGATATATTTGGGAGGAGCCGTTTCAAAGGTTATTTCTTGTAGTAATACAGTAACCAGTGCTGCCATCGCCTGATGTAGATTAAATGTTAGCATTCCATACCTGATGTAGATCAAATGTTAGCATTTCATGCTAACATTAGCACCCATTTGTTCGTTCGTTCGTTCGCCCCATCTTCCGTCCTGCGCATATATAACTCCCCTGCGCAGGAGTTTCTCTCCCTTATTACTCTTTTTTTACCGTATTATTTTCTCATTGTATATTCGCAGTCACTGTTATTTATCATACATTCCATTTTCCCTTCTTATATTGGGTTTATTTGTTTGGTTATTTCCTTTCCCATTTGTACGTACGTTCGTTCGCACGAGTTTCCGTCTTGCACATATATCACCCCCCTTCGCAGGAGTTTCCTCTCCCCTATTACTCTTTTTATTACCGTGTTTTTTTCTCATTTTATATTCCCATTCCATATTATCTATCATTCATTCCATTTTTCCTTCCTATATTGGGTTTATTTGTTGGGTTATTTCTTTATCCCTTCCCGGTTTCACATAAATACTTACCCTGGACTAGTTTTTTTATCCAGTTAATTCTCGGTATGATCTCCTCATTTTATATTCCCATTCACTATTATTTACCGTTCATTCCATTTTATCTTCCTATATTGTTTTTATTTATTTTTGTTGGTTAGTTCCTTTTCTCTCCTCTGTGTCTTATAAAACTTTTCTTTGGTCTAGTTTCCGTATTTAGTTCATTCATGTTTTCCCGCTTTTGTTCGTTGTTTTTCCCTTAACCAATCACCACTCTAGGCCTATTCAGATATCTCCCTACCCCCCCTTCCTTTATCTCTTTATCCACTCTTTTCATACCCATTGTTCCAATGCCTTTCCCGTTTTAACCTTTGACCTGGTTAGTCGTTCTTCGTTACTAGTGCGTTTTTTTTCCCGTATTTTGAGATGGAGCATATTATAGAAACTTGTACCGGTTGCAGCATTCCGTATCTAAAAGCAGTGGCTCAATTCCATGGTGATTTTTTTGATAATTCAGGTAATGTTGAGCATTTTCTTAAATCTCACAGCGTTATTCCTCAGCGTTTAAACTGCCCCGTCGTGCGCTTTTATCTTATAGGGCAGACATTCACGGGTTTTATTGCTCTACTGAAACCACCATCCGTAAAACTAAGAAGAAACGTCGTTGTGGGTATACTGTTACGGCCTATAAAGGTACTTTTTTGGACCAAAGTCGGCTACCCCCATGGAAGATAATATTATGTGCGAACCACTTTTTGCATAAACATTCGGACCATGAGACCCTCATGGATGGTATCGACATATCTTCAAAGACTAGTGTGGATTGGAGAAGTTTATGTTCGGAGGTTACCGAATACTTCTTCGATAATCAAGAGGCGATTGGTGGTGATGGAGTTACTGTTGAAATAGACGAAACTCATTTTGGTAAAGCTAAATACAACCGTGGTAGACTGTTAAGTGCCATATGGGTCTTTGGGGGTATTGCACGTGTGTCCAAGAAATTTTTCATTATCCCTTTAGTTCCCCCCCTTTCTACTAAACGAGATGCTGCTACTCTAATTCCCCTCATCCAGAAGTATATTAAACGTGGTAGTATTATTATGAGTGATAAGTGGGCTGCATACAACTCTCTATCGGAAATTGGTTACGTTCATAAGTCGATTAATCATTCGGAGCATTTCGTTGACCCCCTAGACCCAACCATCCATACTCAAAATATAGAACGTCTCTGGAGAGAAGTGAAGGAGTGGGTTCAGAGACCTGGAATCAAGACTGAACATTTCAAGCAATATTTTTCCAGGTTCTTTTTCACCCACTACTATCCTCAACATACGTTGCTCCACCACTTTTTCATTACTGCCAGTCGCCTCTACCCTCCTTTACAACAACAGACAATCGACCCCCCCTACCCACAAGACCCCGATGACCCCCATCCATCCACATCCCAGTCATAGAAGTTAATCCGTCAGTCTCTTCCTTCCGTGTCCAGCAAGTTTCGACGTTTTCTTCATAAAAGTAAGTCATTCCTCAATAGTCATTATTCGTGTTTTGTGACCGGGGTACTTCTAGGCAAGGTTAGGTGGGTTTGTTAGGTTCTGTGGCCTTTCTGTACTTTTTATATATTTCGTAACAGTTATATGGAGAAATTATTGAATATAGCTGAGGAAATATTTAGCAGTTCTAGCACTAGTAATGCCATCGTGTCGTTGGTAGTTCTGTGTACCATTCGTCACCGTTGGTAGTACTGTGTATCAAGGTAAGTCATTCCCCCATTCTTATTATATGTGTTTTGTGACCGGGGTACTTCTAGGCAAGGTTAGGTGGGTTTGTTAGGTTCTGTGGCCTTTTGGTACTCTTTATTTATTGTGTAATAGTTATATGGAAGTATTATTTAGTTTACGTATAGAAAAATTTATTTCTACCTCTAGTAATGACATCGTGCCGTTGGTAAAACTGTGTACCATTCGTCATCGTTGGTAGTTCTGTCAACCATTGGTAACGTTGCTAATGTTATCGTCCCCTACATCTGTTGTTTATATATTTTAACTCAGTATATATGTCCACAGTGTTAATATTTTTATGGTTCATTTGTATTGTATTTCATTGTGTGATTTCGTACAGGAAATATATGATTTCCTATAGTAGATATCGTGATTTAACTGGTTTTCTCATTCATTTCATCCGTAATAACATCAACCAATTCGTCAACTTATAACTAACCGTATTGGTTGATCTGTTTGTTTGCGATTGAAATGGTCATCAAAATCGGTTAAATCTCGTTATTTGCTATAGGAAATCATATATTTCTTGTGCGCAGTCACACCGTGGAATAATATACAAAATTACCATACTTTCTTCCCCATTCAAAAAATAGTTTCTACTTGAATCCCCCTTAATGGAAACAAAGAGGGGTATGGAGAAACAAAAACGAACCATATGTATCATCAATTAGGGTAACAAAAGGAAACCTGTGGTAAAACCACATAAGGTTCAAATATTCGGCAAAAAAAAAAATTATCATACCAATACCCAAATGAGATTGCCTATCTGGCCAGGAACATGAAAGTTACTATTAGTATTAGGCTAAGCCTTTTATCTGACCGACAGGAAAAGAATAGCCTGCTTTAAAAGACCAACCAAAAATAAAACTAGAATGACCAAAATAAGTCTACTAACACACCAAAATTACCAGTTTAGTCAACTAGGTGACATAAAGAAAATGACAAGAACGTCAGGTTTCTACGGCAGACCTGCCTGCAGGCAGGATAACCTACATATAGTTTGTCTAAGATCTCCACATTACCAAGACATGCATTACCCAATAATACAGTACAATAATACCGAAAATACAGGTATATATATACAAAAAAAAGACATGGCTGTATACTTGCAGTAAGAAATCAGCCACGGCGTCTCAAAAGATCGGAATCAGACTTAAAAAGGTTCGTTTTCTCTTCTGTTAACAGAGATTCAAGTTAAATATAGTTTTTAACTACTACAAGATACTAAAAAGGCACTTAATGAAGCCAGCAAACTTACCAATTACGAAAAAAACAAACCAGACTGTCAATGAAGTTTCCCGTCATTTGTTGACACATCTTGAAACTAGGTTAATAGTAGTAGTAGAAATTTACTCTACAACTTCATAAACGGCTCCTTCAATCGTTCGACTTTGTCTTTGGTTATACTTTGTTGGTTTTTCTTAATTATACCATATGAATTTGAAAAAGTTTTACTATATTTTTACACCTTCAATGGGTATATTTGTGAAAAGTAAGATATTTATTATCAATTTGTTTATCTACATTGTGATTAGGTTTCGTATCGAACTTAAGGTTTTGTCTTTGCAACGCCGCCTCAAATGTGTGCGAGATTATCAGGTATTGTACAATGCATTATTATTATTATCATTATTATTATCATTATTATTAAAATTATTATTATCATTATTATTATTATTATTACTATAATTTTTCCTATACATTCAGTATTTTTTAATTATCTTCAATAGTTTAATTATAGATTGCTTTAATATTTTTCCTTTTCATGCTTGTTATAGGTGCAATAATTTGTAAACTAAGAAATTGGTCATCTTTACTACTACCTTCTTTCATTTATAATAGAACTACATAAGTATTTAGGCTTCCTATTTCTTTATATACGTACTATATCTACCGTTCCTTTAACAAAGGCTCAATCCTACACAGTATTCTAGAAGCTTTATTCCAGCTGTGACCAAGTTGTGGAATGAACTTCCTAATTGGGTAGTTGAATCAAAATAACTTCAAAAGTTCAAATTTGCAGCAAATGTCTTTATGTAAAACAGGCAGATTCGAGTCTATAGTTTCTGTATAAGAGATGTTTAATGTTATTGTTCTTAAAATATTATATTTTAATTGTTTATTACTTTTCATATAATCTATTTCCTTTCCTCACTGGGCTATTTTTTCCTGTTGGAGCTCTTGGGCTTATAGCATCCTGCTTTTCCAACTAGGGTTGTAACTTTGCTAGTAATAATAATTAATTTTCATACATGCTAGACTCAATTTACGAAATTTTTAAAATTTTCTGTCCTATTATCACAACTATTGAATTGATTTTATTGGTAGTTTTTTACTTGCATTTTTACTTTCAAATATATACATATTCATCTATTGCAGTGGTTCTCAATAAGGGCGGTGCGCCCCCCTAGGGGGACGTGGGTGACTTCCAGCGGGGGCACAAGCCCCAGATGAAACTATTAGTTTTTCTATTTATGTTTTATTTTCATGACATAGGCATGGGGCAGTACTGTAAAGATAAGCTTCTGAAATAATGCAGAAGTATCGTCGTTACTAACTCTTGTTTTCATAAGTCTCCCAGACATACCATTTTCCATATATAATCATACTGGCTCCCCTTCCTGCCCTCTGACACTCAAGACATGGGTTGGTGGGGTAGGAAGTTAACGCGTCCTGGACCTGTACACTTCTTGCTCACTGGTGAGCCGTGAGACCCTTATCTCTCAGACTCCCTGTATCTCACATTCTGTGATTACAACACCTCTTCTTTCACATATCTTCAGTCGAGGCTGTTGAAGTATTTTCATCTCAGTTGTTATGACTTTACCTTAATATGAGACGTCTTAATTAAGTTTATTGATGAATTGTGAATAGGCATATGTTGCTTATTTGTTTTACAAAAGTTGAGAATTAATATTGTAATAAATCAGAAGTTGGATGTGATGCTTAAAAAGTTAAAATCATGTGCTGTTTATGGTAAACTTATATCAATGGTCATGTTGATTTGTTTATGATCCTGATGTGATTATGATCATGATGTCATGTTTAATAATAATGTTGTATTTATGATCATACAGTGCTTATCACTGAATCTTAATCATTTTGATTATAGCATTATAGTGGTAATTATGGTCATATAATTATGGTTTGCAATCATGTGTTACTAATCATGTGGTAGCGATTATCATGTTGTGGAGTTTATTATTAGGTGGTGACGTTTACCTTACCTTGCACGTGCTTTTTGCATTGTTCACAGAAACTTATTGCCCACTGCACATCAAATAATTTGCAACGAATGCCAAGAAGCGGAAGTACATTGAAGATTACATTTGATTGGGATTTGTGTCCCTCTAAAGGAGTGACGAGTTTCCAGTGTGTGATATGTTACAAGACTCTGAGCAATGATGGAATGTGGCCCTCACGTCTGGAACTCCACTTAAGGACAACACAACCTGTTTTAGCTGACAACCCCAAGTCTTTCTTTGAAACAAAAAAACACCTTGAAGCAATCTAAGTTGCTCGACAGTGGGTCATTTCGGCAACAAACTGCAAAGGTTGTTGAGGCTTCCTATGAGATCGCTATGTTGATTGCAAAGAGCAAGAAGAGCCATATCATTGGAGAGTCTCTCATAAAACCAAGTATACAATGCAATGTGCAGCAGAACTTGTTCTGGGAAAATATAGCGCAAACAAGCTTTCCCGGATTTCTCTGTCAAATGATAGTCAAGAAAAGGATAGATGAATTTTCTCAAGATATCAAAGATCACTCTCTCAACCAAGTAAGACCCTCCCCTGTTTTTGCCATCCAGTGTGATGAAACGACTAATATCACTCAAGTGTTCTCAGCTACTGATGTATGCTCGTTTCGTGTCAGGCAACAATAGGAAACAAGAAATTCTGTTCTGTCACCCAATGGAAAATTATACAACAGCAGAAGCTATTTTTCATGATACATCAAACTATTTTAATGAAAATCAACTTTCTTGGGAATCGCTGGTAGGGGTGTGTACTGATGGAGCTCCAACCATGCGTGGTCTGCAGTCTGGGTTCGTCACAAAGGTGAAAGAAAAAAATCCCACTGTAATGAGTACACACTACATGCTTCATCGTGAAGCCTTAGCATCCAGAACTTTGCATGCTGAGATGATGGATGTCTTGAATGGAGCTATCAAGGTAGTCAACTTCATCAAAACTGGAGCCTTGAACAGTCATCTCTTCAAACTGCTGTGTAAGGATATGGAATCCAAACATGAAACCTTGTTTTATCACACAAACGTACAGTAGCTATCAAAAGGAACATGCTTGGACGGCTTGATGAGCTACGAGAAGAAGTAGCAATATTTCTAGATTCACAGCAGAAGGCAGACTTTCATGACAATTTCCAATCTGAAGGCTTTCAGATAACTCTAGCTTACCTGGTGGACATTTTTGAAGCTTGAATGCTGTGAACCTTAAACTACAAGGGAAAAGCATCAACATCATCATGCACCATGACACCATTCGAGCCTTCATGGCCAAACTCGACCTCTGGAAACGTCAGGTACAGCAGTGAAATGCAGCCAGTTTTAGGAACTTGGATTCTGCTCTCGCTGACAGTAACCTCAACTCAGAGTTAAAGCAACAAATAATAACTCATCTAAGTGACTTGAAAGCAGAATTCATCAGATACTTCCCAGATATAGATGACAAGCGTGAAGCCTGGAAATTCATCAGGAACCCACTTCAATGTGATGTAGCTGATGTTGCTGATGAAGTCCAAGAAGAGTTCCTAGAGTTGGAGTTCAACTCCACAGCTAAAGAAGACTTCAAAGATATGGATTTGGAGACGTTCTAGGTCAAATACCTTCCTGTTTACCCTCTGATCTCATATCAGGCTCTTTGGATTCTGACAATGTTTGGATCCACATATCTATGTGAAACTGCATTTCCCACGCTCGTTGCTACCAAAACCAAGTACAGAAACCGCCTGAACGTTGAAAGGGACTTACATTGTGCACTCTCAAGCATTTGACCATGTATTCAAGATCTGGTAGCTAAGAAGCAGTGTCAAATATCTCACTAACCATGTATTCAAGATCTGGTAGCTTAGAGGAGTGTCAGATATCTCACTAATGTAATTCCTGCTTAGTAGAGGGACTGAAAAGCCGTTTTTTTCATTTCCTTTTTAAATCTGGGAGTAAAATTTGTCTATAGATGCAAGGGGGGCGAGGAGGGAAAGAGCAGTTCCTAGAGGGGGCGTGGTAGTAAAAAGGCTAAGAACCACTGATCTATTGTATCAAATTCTAGGTTTCTAGTTTGTTTTTTCATGTTCTCACTTTCAATTCCATCTATCTACTCTGGTTTATGTATCTTATGTCATATTGCTTTTTCTGCCTCTGTGGACTGGAAAGATTAAGAGGTAACGTTTTGTAACTTTTACACGTTTCCACTATTAAAGGACATTGCATCATCCTTATTACTTCACTTTCAAGGTTTTCCTTTTCCCCTTTATAATTTCAGTTTTGGTGGATCGGTTGCTTCATGTGGTACTGGCAAGACCAATATCAGTTTTCTTTGTGAAGGCAACAGAATATGGAATTTGGGCCAAATGGATGGGTGGTAGGATTGTGGATTTATTAATTTCAGCCATAAGGCAATGCATTGGGGCCCTCAGCCTTTTAGCCCCCAAAGTATAACTGCAGAGGGACCCTTGCAGTTGAAGTTTCCAAGTTGGACAGCAACATTAAATAAAAGCAGGAACAGAGGTACAATTAGATGGCTCAAACCCGAGTGCAGGTAATGGTCAAAAGAACACAGCTAATAAATTTTAAAAATTATGAAAGTGGTGCATAGGCAGCACTACCCCACTTTAGGAACTGGGGTCACTTTCAGCTTCTTTAGGTTTTGGTCAAGACACTTGTCAGTAAGATACATGTTAGATTGATAAAACTAGCTTTACATTGTGTATTTTAAATCTCTATTGTTAAAAATTAAACATTTTATACTCCTTTATCAGTGGACTATGCCTTAAAAGATGTGGCTGATATATAAAACTGATAAATACATTTCTAATACGGTGGTGTTTTTATGGGGCATATTAAGAATATTACATTATATTATTGACATATTCATATATCCAAAACTTGGAGTAAAAAAACTAATTGCGAAGAAGTAAACAGTAAATGTACAGTAAAGAAATAGTTTTAAAAGGTGTATGGTGTATTAGCAGTTTCTACAAAATGTCAGTGGTAACCCAAACCACTGGCAATTTGTGATACATTGATTTTGTTTCATATCAATGTGAATTATGAAACCATTTTTAGAAAAATTTTGGAACAAAACCTCCAGCAGATTGGCAGCAAAATTCAGCCAAGCCCTTGAAACTTTAATCGTCACCCTCAAAATGATAGATAGAAAGAATTCAAAAGGTAAATGGGAAAGAAAGCTGATGGTATGAAGTACAAAACTAGAGAATGTGTTTCGAAGAGGATGAAGTTTTGCCTAAGGGTTTAACACCCAGTAAATCATCTATATCTGAAACATGGACAATTCTTAACCTCTGCAGCCTATCCTGCGATAGAAAGAATTTGGCTTGGGGTGAAAACAGACTCCTTTTGATTTACCTGGATCCCCAGATCCTAACAAACCTGGAGAATTAAGTCGGGACTTAATTCTCAAGTACCCATAGTGTGAGCTGAGGCTGACCTCAGTATGAATACTCATGAACACCCGTGGGGCCATGGACAGTCCAAAACTAGAATTTCCTTGTCCTAAACATGAACTGAAGGTACTTCCTGGAAAGCAGGTGGATCGATACCTGGAGATAGTGTCCCTCAGACCTATGGACAGCAATAAGTCACTTTCTCGTATTGCCTGCAGGACCGGGTTAGCGTCTCCAGTTTGAACTTGGTACTGTATACATAAACTTGTTCAGATAGGACAGGTTGATGACTGGTCTTCAGCCTCCCAACAGATATACTAGAATCAGGTTCCTGTAAAACCATGGATATGAGTCCTCGATTTCCTCAATCGCTTTCTTTCCCAACAACTTTGAGACTTCTCTGGAGAACCAGGTCTTTCTCGGAGCCCGTCATTATTGTAAGAGTGAGAGAAGGGTGACAGTAGGTAAACAGGAGGCAGTATCCTACGCCTAGGACCTCCACTGTTCATAGCTCTGCACCCGTGGAATTGCCACCTTATCTAGACTTGTCAAGCATTCCCCATTGGTGGTGCCTTGAGGTGATTGCTACCTGACGTGGGCCTCTCCTGCCATTGGATCATCTACGAAAGGGCTGGACCTGCTCTATCAATCTTTTGTAGGCTGATGGCTCATTTTCATTGTCTCCCTCTACGGTGGGTGCCTCAGAGGTGAGATCTTGGGTTTTGTAGCCGTAGTGGGAGGCTGCTTAAGGTGGTGGCTCTTCTGAAAGAAGCCTTGCCTTTTTCCACTTATCCAGTATGGGCTCTACCTCTTTAGGTGGAAAGAGAGAGGCACTTTGCACAAGTGGAGTGTTTCTCAAGAATATGAGGCCACTTGTTTTGTGAATTTATTGACCACTGCATCATGGCATTTTAGTATCCAATTGCTCTCTTGGCAGGTGCAATGGTGTACTAAAACTCCACTGCATTCACCCCACAAAAGGACTAGCTCATATTTGCGTATCTTAAGATTCGTTAAATCCTCAGATACCAAAAAATCTGTAAGTATCCCGGACCAGTGGTCTTTTGTCACAAATGCTTCCATTCTCCTTACTTCAGTCCCAGCTAAAGCAGACAGTTGCTGAGCTAGTCTCTGTGCCGACATTCCTGGAGTAAGCATTGCTACCTCCGAGTCCAAAGAAAGGGGAGAAGGATGTGTTCCCTCCGACACGTAGTACTTACTCTGGTTTCAGAAAACCACAGGAAGCGAGCTGTCCTCAGGAAGCATTTGCAGCAGATACTTGCATCTTCAACTTTTGTATGGTCTTTTTAGTTTGCTTAGGCCAAGGCAACTCGAGATGCGACTTCAAAGCTGTGCCCCATTCCACACTTGAAATTGTCTGCCCTTAGCTACACAGGAAAGATAATTAGCTCTGTTGGACGCCTCTTACTTGCATGCAGGGAAAGGAAAGGGATGCATGCACTATGTTCTATTAAGAGGCGTGTCCTTAATGCGGCATTGTCTCATAGCATGTGCTGGTTTCTGTTCCTGAAGGAAGAGAGAACTATTCGCACGCTCCTAGCTTGTGTGCTGCTGCTACTGCATTTCCAGTTTGTGTGCTAATGGGGCATGTACATATGGTGTACATACTACCAGATTATGCACCACTGGGGTGCTTAATTATGCTTCGTACACTACTGGTTGCACGCTATACATCGGAGAGTCCAATCTAGCATTCTCGGGTGAGTACACAGAATATTCTGACTGACTAAATAATCAGAGGTCAACATTGCAGTGCCTGTGCCCCAATGTCCTAAGCATATGCAGCAGCAACACTCTAAGCAGAAAGGGAGGATGACGGCTTATGAATAAGATGCTAAAATCCCAAATTATCTTCACTGTCCCAACACATTCATTTTTCACATCTCATTTCAGTATGTTTTTCTTAATTTTCCTCTATCATGTATTTACTTTAGGATCTATTAAATTCTTTTTTGCATATCTATATCAAGATGTATTTCTATTCAGATTTACTGTTGAGTACAGTAGTGTCAATCAACATAATTAAAACAATTTTCAATGGTAAGAAAATAATCTAACTAAATTATCTCAATACTTACCCAAAATTCAGATGCTATTCCCTCCAAGGAAGAGCTTTCCCCTGCTGATACAACAACCCTTCATTTTCAGCAGTAACCATAGCTTGATTATCATCTGGCCTCATCTTATCAATAATCATGACCAACATTTCAAGGATCTGTCCTTTACAATCACATCAATATCAATAAGCCAATCTGCACATAAGATTTTCTATCAACCTCATAGCAAGTACATTTTTTAGCAAGAGCACGTCACTGAGTAGAGGTTTATAACACTACTAAAAATTCAGGGGTCGACTTGCTAAACATGTACTTCCAATGTGTGGATTAATAGGTAAATTTGCAATTTTGTACTAATTACATACTATACTGTACTTATTTATCCTGAAATGTGAGTGAATGATTAGGTAGTGTGGCAATTGTAATGCAATTGATAGGCTTACTCAGTAGCTTTCCCCTCTCATTTAGACTATGAATAATCATTTTCAGCATTATCAAACCATAGACACTTATTCACAGGTCAATGACTAAAATTCATATGACAACTGCAAGGTTACCAAATTTAATAAAAGACCAAAATCAAAATACAAATGTATTTTAAGAAAAAAAAAATGAAGGAAACAAATTACTAATAAACATACAGTATACAGTGTGGATGTTAAATAGGAATAGGATATCAAATGCCCTAGAGTAATTTGATAGTATAAAACTTCATAAAGTGAACAATTTTGGATATAAAGTATGAAATTGTGATAATAGGCAAACATTGAAATGACCCAGACAATTAAAAATTATGTGAAAATATTGGTTTGATTAAGTAAAGACCTCTGTATACAGTAGATACAACTTAAATGCTCATATAGTATATGTATAGCTGTAATGTTTAAGAAGAAGTATTAGCACTAGTGAAAGAGTATTTGTACAATAAAACACTTATGCATAGGAAAAGTTTTCACTGATACAATGACCTCCTAGATGCATAATATTAATGAAAAAAAAAATTATTTGTTTACCACCTTTCACATTATCCGTCTGTGGTCTTGAAATGATCTTCATCAATAGTTGTATAAATGTGACCTTCCGAACTCAGGAAATCTAACACTTGGCTGGGGGGGAGGGGAGAAACAGAATTATCATCAATAAAGATTTTCTATGTGAAGAATGTCACAAATACCCTATGAAAATTCAATTGCAATTGTGTACGGGAAAATTGTACTTCCGTAAACCTTTGCTTATAATTATTATCATTACTAGCTAAGTTACAACCCTAGCTGGAAAAGCAGGATGCTATAAGCCCAGAGGCTCCAACAGGGAATATAGCCCAGTGAGGAAAGGAAAAATGGAAAATAGAATATTTTAAGAAGAGTAACAACATTAAAATAAATATCTCCTAAATAAATTATAAAAACTTAAACTAAACAAGAGGAAGAGAAATAAGAGAGAATAGTATCCTTAAGTGTAACCTCAAGCAAGAGAACTCTAACCCATGACAGTGGAAGACCATGGCACTACCCAAGAACAATGATTTAATTTTGGAGCGTCCCCCTCCTAGAAGAGCCGCTTACCACAGCTAAAGACCCTCTTCTACCCTTACTAAGAAGTGGCCACTGAACTATTAGTGCAGTGACCCCTTGAGTGAAGAAGAAATATTTGGTAATCTGTGTTGTCAGGTGTATGAGGACAGAGGAGAACATGTAAAGAATAGGCCCGACTATTCTGTGTGGATGTGTATAGGCAAAAGGAAAGTGAACTGTAACCAGACAGAAGGATCCAAGGTAGTACCATCTGGCCAGTCAAAAGACCCCATAATACTCTAGCGGTAGTATATCAATGAGTGGCTAGTGCCCTGGCCAACCTACTACCCAGCGTCTTCCTATTCAACACATTTTTTGATCATAGGATAATTTTTGTATTAGAATAAAATAAGTGTAACTGAAATAACTAAACTGAATAAGATTTCATTATATCAAAATAGTTTAGTATACATATTGCCTATAAAAAATTTCTAAGAAAATTAATCAGGAACTTTATCCAATGTTGTTTTATTAGGAATATCATCAAAAGCAAATTTCCTTCGTCAATTTTTTTTTTTTTGAGTTAAAGTGTTATGTGGTCTCCAAAACCCTCCCTCCTCCCTAGCCTGGGACAAGAGAATGGAGAATTTTTTATACACCTTCGACCTAAATGGTGATTACAAAGGACTGTGATCAAGGAAAAAAAAAAAAAGGAACCACACCTATTAAATATCTAAAAATTAAGGCCAGAAAAATAGACTTTATCTTTGTTTTCGATGTAAAAAGTATTGAGTGAAATATTTGCGTTGTTGAATATCAGTGGCCTAGCCCCTGAATGTTAGGCTTGAATATGTTATTTTCCTTAGTAAAATAAATTTTTGAATATACTTACCCGATGATCATGTAGCTGCAACTCTGTTGCCCGACAGAAAAAACCTAAGGTCGGGATACGCCAGCGATCGCTATACAGGTGGGGGTGTACAACAACAGCGCCATCTGTCGAGTAGGTACTCAGGTACTTCTTGTCAACAAGAACCAATTTTCTCCTCGGTCCACTGGGTCTCTATGGGGAGGAAGGGAGGGTCCTTTAATTCATGATCATCGGGTAAGTATATTCAAAAATCTATTTTACTAAGGAAAATAACATTTTTCAATATTAATCTTACCCGATGATCATGTAGCTGATTCACACCCAGGGGGGTGGGTGGAGACCAGCATACATGTTAACATTAGAAGCTAAGTATCCCGTATTTCATTTTAGCAGTTATTCAAAATAACAAACATAAAATAAATAAGTACCTGGTAAGGAAGTCGACTTGAACCATTACTCTGCCTTTTTAAGTACGTCTTCCTTACTGAGCCTAGCGATCCTCTTAGGATGCTGAGCGACTCCTAGGTGCTGAAGTATGAAGGGCTGCAACCCATACTAAAGGACCTCATCACAACCTCTAATCTAGGCGCTTCTCAAGAAAGAATTTGACCACCCGCCAAATCAACCAGGATGCGAAAGGCTTCTTAGCCTTCCGTACAACCCAAAAACAACAATAAAAAGCATTTCAAGAGAAAGATTAAAAAAGGTTATGGGATTATGGGAATGTAGTGGTTGAGCCCTCACCTACTACTGCACTCGTTGCTACGAATGGTCCCAGGGTGTAGCAGTTCTCGTAAAGAGACTGGACATCTTTAAGGTAAAATGATGCGAACACTGACTTGCTTCTCCAATAGGTTGCATCCATTACACTCTGCAGAGAACGGTTCTGTTTGAAGGCCACTGAAGTAGCGACAGCTCTAACTTCATGTGTCCTCACCTTCAGCAAAGCATGGTCTTCCTCATTCAGATGAGAATGGGCTTCTCTAATCAAAAGCCTGATGTAATAAGAAACTGCGTTCTTAGACATCGGTAAAGCAGGTTTCTTAATAGAACACCATAAAGCTTCTGATTGTCCTCGTAATGGCTTTGTACGTCTTAAATAGTACTTAAGAGCTCTTACTGGGCATAGTACTCTCTCTCTTGTTCGTTTCCAACCAAATTGGACAGGCTTGGGATCTCGAACGATTTGGGCCAAGGACGAGAAGGAAGCTCGTTTTTAGCTAAAAAAAACCAAAACCAAGCTGTAAGGAACATGTAGCCGTTTCAGATGTAAAACCTATGTTCCTGCTGAAGGCGTGAATCTCACTGACTCTTTTAGCTGTTGCTAAGCAAACGAGGAAAAGAGTCTTCAAAGTGAGATCTTTAAAAGAGGCTGATTGAAGCGGTTCGAACCTTGCTGACATCAGGAACCTTAAAACCACGTCTAAGTTCCAACCTGGTGTGGCTAACCGACGCTCCTTTGAGGTCTCAAAAGACTTAAGGAGGTCCTGTAGATCTTTGTTGGTGGAAAGATCTAAGCCTCTGTGGCGGAAGACTGCTGCCAACATGCTTCTGTAACCTTTGATCGTAGGAGCTGATAGGGATCTTACATTCCTTAGATGTAAAAGGAAGTCAGCTATCTGCGTTACAGAGGTACTGGTTGAGGAAACTGAATTCGCCTTGCACCAGCTTCGGAAGACTTGCCATTTTGACTGGTAGACCTTGAGAGTGGATGTCCTCCTTGCTCTGGCAATCGCTCTGGCTGCCTCCTTCGAAAAGCCTCTAGCTCTTGAGAGTCTTTCGATAGTCTGAAGGCAGTCAGACGAAGAGCGTGGAGGCTTGGGTGTACCTTCTTTACGTGCGGCTTACGCAGAAGGTCCACTCTTAGAGGAAGAGTCCTGGGAACGTCTACTAGCCATTGCAGTACCTCGGTGAACCATTCTCTCGCGGGCCAGAGGGGAGCAACCAACGTCAACCGTGTCCCTTCGTGAGATGCGAACTTCTGCAGTACCTTGTTGACAATCTTGAACGGGGGGAACGCATACAGGTCTAGATGGGACCAATCCAGAAGAAAGGCATCTACGTGAACTGCTGCTGGGTCCGGAATCGGTGAGCAATAATTTGGGAGCCTCTTGGTCATCGAGGTAGCGAACAGATCTATGGTGGGCTGACCCCACAGGGACCATAGTCTGCTGCAAACATTCTTGTGAAGGGTCCACTCTGTAGGGATGACCTGACCCTTCCGGCTGAGGCGGTCTGCCATGACATTCATGTCGCCTTGAATGAACCTCGTTACAAGCGATATCTTTCGATCTCTTGACCAGGTGAGGAGGTCCCTTGCGATCTCGAACAACTTCCTCGAATGAGTCCCTCCTTGCTTGGAGATGTACGCCAAGGCTGTAGTGTTGTCGGAGTTCACCTCCACCACCTTGCCTAGAAGGAGGGACTTGAAGCTTCTCAAGGCCAGATGAACTGCCAATAGCTCCTTGCAGTTGATGTGAAGTGCTCTTTGATCCAGATTCCACGTGCCCGAGCATTCCCGTCCGTCCAGTGTCGCACCCCAGCCCGTGTCCGATGCGTCCGAGAAGAGAAGGTGGTCGGGGGTCTGAACAGCCAATGGTAGACCTTCTTTGAGAAGAATGCTGTTCTTCCACCAAGTCAGCGCAGACTTCATCTCTTCGGATATAGGAACTGAGACCGCTTCTAGCGTCATGTCCCTTCTCCAGTGAGCAGCTAGATGATACTGAAGGGGTCGGAGGTGGAGTCTCCCTAACGCGATGAACTGGGCCAGCGATGACAGCGTCCCTGTTAGACTCATCCACTGTCTGACTGAACATCAGTACCTTCTCAGCATGCTCTGGATGCATTCTTGGGCTTGACTGATTCTGGGGGCCGACGGAAAAGCCCGAAAAGCTCGACTCTGAATCTCCATACCTAGATAGACTATAGTTTGGGATGGGACGAGTTGGGACTTTTCTATATTGACCAGGAGACCCAATTCCTTGGTCAGATCCATAGTCCATTTGAGATTCTCCAGACAGCGACGACTTGACGCAGCTCTTAAAAGCCAGTCGTCCAAATAGAGGGAGGCTCTGATGTCTGCCAAATGCAGGAATTTGGCAATATTCCTCATCAGTTTGGTAAACACTAGAGGTGCCGTGCTTAGGCCAAAGCACAGGGCTTGGAACTGGTAAACGACCTTTCCAAAGACGAACCTTAGGAAAGGTTGGGAGTCTGGATGGACGGGGACGTGAAAGTACGCGTCTTTGAGGTCCAACGAGACCATCCAGTCTTCCTTCCTGACCGATGCTAGCACCGACTTCGTCGTCTCCATGGTGAACGTCTGCTTGGTGACAAAAGCATTGAGAGCACTGACGTCCAGCACCGGTCTCCACCCTCCTGTCCTCTTCGCTACTAAGAAGAGACGGTTGTAGAAGCCCGGGGATTGATGGTCCCGGACTATGACTACCGCTCCCTTTTGTAGCAAGAGAGACACCTCTTGCTGTAAAGCTAGCCTCTTGTCCTCCTCTTTGTACCTGCGAGAGAGGTTGATGGGAGTAGTTGCTAGAGGGGGCTTGCGCAAGAACGGAATCCTGTACCCCTCTCTTAGCAACTTCACAGACTGTGCGTCTGCACCCGTTCTCCCAAGCCTGCCAGTAGTTCTTGAGCCTGGCTCCCACTGCTGTCTGGAGAGGTAGGCAGTCAGACTCTGCCTTTTGAGGACTTGGAACCCTTCTTCTTTTTGCCACGTTGACTGTCGGCACGGGTACCTCCTCTGCTGGAGGTTCTGCCACGAAAGGGCGGAATGAACCTAGACGCTGGTGTGTCCATCCTAGGTCTAGGCACGGAAGGTAAAGCTGTGACTTTACGTGCGGATGACGCCACCAGGTCACGGGTATCCTTCTGGATCAACGAGGCAGCAATCCCCTTGATCAGCTCTTCCGGAAAGAGACACTTGGAAAGCGGAGCAAACATCAACTCCGACTTCTGACATGGTGTGATCCCCGCAGACAAGAAGGAGCAAAGGTGATCTCGCTTCCTAAGAACTCCAGACACGTACGAAGCCGCAAGCTCGCCAGATCCATCCCGAATGGCTTTATCCATGCATGACATGATGAGCATGGCAGAGTCCTTATCCGAAGGGGAGGTCTTTCTGCTCAACGCTCCCAAACACCAGTCCAGGAAGTTGAAGATCTCAAAAGCACGAAAAACTCCCTTCAACAGATGGTCCATGTCCGAGAAGGTCCAGCAAATCTTGGAGCGTCTCATAGCCAGCCTGCGGGGAGAGTCAACCAGACTTGAGAAGTCGCCCTGGGCAGAGGCAGGAACTCCCAAGCCGGGATCTTCTCCCGTGGCATACCAGACGCTAGATTTGGAAGCAAGCTTGGTCGGTGGAAAGATGAAGGCTGTCTTACCAAGTTGCTTCTTGGACTGCAACCACTCTCCCAGTACCCTTAAAGCTCTCTTGGATGAGCGCGCGAGTACGAGTTTCGTAAAGGCAGGAGCTGCTGACTGCATGCCTAAAGCGAACTCAGAGGGAGGTGAGCGCGGGGTTGCAGACACAAACTGGTCCGGATACAACTCCTTAAACAGGGCAAGGACTTTCCTAAAGTCTAAGGAGGGAGGCGTAGTCTTGGGTTCTTCTATGTCGGAGTGCGGATCGTCCAAATGCGCAGCTTCGTCGTCATCAGAGACTCCTTCATCCGAATGCTGAGGAGGAAGCGGCAAAGGAGGTGAAGAAAGCTGAACGGCTGAATCCGGCAGCACGGGTGCATGCGTAGCTGCACTGGATCCAACATCATGCCGCTGCTGGTCAGTCTGAGAGCTGGCAACAACAAAAGCGGAGTGATGGTGCGTGGTGGGGACTGCCGTGGGTTGCGGAGACTGCCGCATTGCGTCAAAACACGGCAGCTTGACATCACCTTCCCACTGCTGATGCGGTAGCTCACGCATGTCAACGGAGGGTGCCGCATGTCGGCTAACGTCAACATGCGTCTGGCAGGGTCGACTGCGCATCGGTGGTGGAGCTCTCACAGGAGGAGTGTGGGAGCAGGCAGCCGCAGTATCTGCTGAGCGCACAACCGTGGCAGGTTGTAGGTTAACAGGTGCAGTGTCAACCTTCTCAGCACGATACTCCTGCATGAAGGAAGCAAGCTGAGACTGCATAGACTGCAGCATAGACCACTTAGGGTCTACCGTGGTTGGTGCGGCAACAGACGGAGTGAATGCCTGCTGCGGAACCACCCTACCTCTCTTGGGAGGTGTGCAGTCTTCGGAAGACTGCGGCGAGTCCGAACTGACCCAGTGGCTACACCTGGGCCGTTGGACTCGCTCGGAAGGGACCTTGCGCTTGAGAGGTCGTGAGACCTTGGTCCAACGTTTCTTCCTAGAAACTTCTTCCACAGACGAGGAATGAATGGGCTCACTCGTCTGTTTGTGGATGGGACGATCTCTGCAAGATACGTCCGCAACCACTGAGGGTACATCCGCACGCTGATCAAGGCCTGTCGAACCCTTTGGTCCTTCGACATTGCTTCTCCCCTGGGCTTGGGAGCTTGCAAGAGGTCCCGGACTGGGAGGACGACTGGCACGAACAGATGCACCCTCATGCGTAACACTGACACTTTTCACCGCACTTGCACTCACTACACTTCCCACTGCACTTTTCTCTTTCAACTCTTTGACATCGGCCAAGAGTTGATTGCGGTCATTAGCTAATGACTCCACTCTGTCACCAAGAGCCTGAATGGCACGCATCATGTCCGCCATCGAGGGTTGAGCACTAGTAGCAGGGTCGGGAGTCACCACTACAGGGGAAGGAATAGGTTGAGGGGCATGGGGAGAGGAAAAATCAAAAGAGCGAGACGAACTCCTCCTGATCCTATCCTTCTCTAGCCTATGTGCATTCTTAAGGAATTCATTAAAATCGAATTCCGAAAGCCCAGCGCATTCCTCACATCGATCTTCCAATTGACAGGATTTACCCCTACAATTGGAACAAACGGTGTGAGGATCTATAGAGGCCTTCGGAAGACGCCTAGAACAGTCCCTAGCGCTACACTGCCTGTACTTAGGGACTTGAGAATGGTCAGACATCTTGAATTAGCCAAGGGGGGAATCCAAAATCTATCAAAGTCGTCAACAATTAATCCAAAACTAATCAAAAAGCTTGATAAGGTAATGATAATAACTCCTGTACAGCGATAGCTAATATCTAGAGAGAATACATCACCAAAAAGCGTGAAATCAACTCCAGAAACAACAGCGTATCAAGTAGATCTTGCCGGTGGCACGACAGAGGAAAAATTGGTTCTTGTTGACAAGAAGTACCTGAGTACCTACTCGACAGATGGCGCTGTTGTTGTACACCCCCACCTGTATAGCGATCGCTGGCGTATCCCGACCTTAGGTTTTTTCTGTCGGGCAACAGAGTTGCAGCTACATGATCATCGGGTAAGATTAATATTGAAAAATTTAATGTTAGTAAATTGTTGTACACACAACCCAACCACTGAGGGGGGGCAAACCAGCCTCAACTTGCTGCCGACCCCAAGCCTGGGTAAATAGGGAGGGTTGACGACAGGAAAAGCATCCGGCCATTAAAAATTAGCCAGAACAACTATGGTCAGTGAGTATAAGAAAGAAGAAGAATTTGTTCTGCATACCAATTGAAGAAGCATTCCTGTACACATTATGAGTTGATAAATAATAACTTCCCAGGGCTATGATTCATTATGCTTAGCATACTTAGCCAAACACATATACCGGGTATATTGCACATGAATTTTTGGTAATCTGCATACACTTTGAAAAGTGTAGATTTACCTTCTACAGGGTATGTATTAATTACAAAAATTAATCTCTAATACCCTGGCACACATAAAAGTATGGATTTATATAATAATAATAAAAAAAAAACCACACAAACACATGCCTAGCCTCCGTAAAGTGACCCTAAATTTAGCCAGGCTTCCTCCCAACAGTGCAAGATAAGCAACCATTTACAGTACAGAGTAATACATTTCCCTCCTACAACACACACTAATAACTTTACTAGTTTTAAATACACTGTTTATAACTGGAATCCATACTAAAGTGATTCATAAATATGGGAATTGGTACTTCTTAAAATATAAAAAGAACAGGTTGCAAAAATTAGCCAGATTACAAATAATGGTATAAGTGGGTCGAGTAAGGGGCCAAAGAGGAAAGCTAAACTGTTTCATCTTAATACTCTTCATATAACCCTTTGAATTTTCACTCTCAAATTTTCAAACTTCTAATGCTATACTTTTTACCACAAAATTATAGGGATAGCCTTAGGGGTACACATGATGCTAGTTCAACTAAAATATAATAATTAGCATTAAAAAAAAAACTTCATGTAACCTACCTGATCTGAGCCCTGTTAAGTTTTCCGGCAAGTTGCTGGACAATAACGTCTCTCTCTACTCCAGATTCATCTGTACACTGTCGCAGGACTTGGAACACCATATTCTGTGAAGCATTCAAGCCATGCATGCCACTGAAACCACCACTGCCCATTCCCGTATTCGAGCCTCCATCAAAACCAGTGGTGCCGATTAGGGAGTTGTCCATCCCTCCAGTATTACCTGTTGTGTTACCTGCCATTCCACCTGCTGGCTGTAAAAGAATAACAGCTATTAACTTCTTTATTTTATTAGCATACATATTAACTTAAACACCAAGTTCTTTTTGTCAATTAACTTGATATTTGTTGGACATCATCCCTCTAAAATACACGATCGTTTGTCGTAATTTTTCTCTAATTAATTAAGTAAACGTTAAAAATTATTTTGAACTCTTCCCAAGTTTCATGATTCTTTTTCATCATTTTAACAGAATCGACTGCACAAATAATGACAAACAATAAAATTAATGACTCACCATAGTTTCGATCTGCTGAAGTTTTAAAAATGAATGAATGACTTCCAACATATGTGTGGTTATGACATTGGGGTCTTCTACAGGCATGATACGAAAGATCATGATGTATTTTTTTCCCGCCTGTGTGCGCACTGACCCAAAGATCTGGCAGTAGGTCATTTCCATTAAAGGCTTTGAGAATGTGTCTTTGGTGTCCTGGAAAAAAAGATATAAATATATTACAGGTATGCTAAAAGGTTTCCCCAAAATGTGAAAAAATCTAGAAAAATCTAACATCAATTACTGTCATGTTTATTCTTCAATTCAACTGTTGAAACAATAATGAAAACATTTTGCAAATACTGTATCTATCCTGACAAAATTACCATGTACATAAACACTCCAGCTAACCGGTTATCAAATAACTCTACTACTGCTGTCTAGCAACCTCTTTCCAAGTTTCTAATAAGGCTTGGAAACTATAGAATTTTCACAACCCTGGTACCTTCACTAAACCCACAGCAAAACAACTACCCGTTTCCTTCACCTACAATAATGTCTTTTTCCCAGTTTTTATGCTTCCATATTTCCACTCTCCTTACTCAGCATATATGAAAAATTTCATTTCATTGGCTTTCTGATTTCCATCAATTTGCAACATACCCATGGCTCAATTCCTAACCAAACAAACCTTAAAAACTTCCTGCTACCTTTCTCATTTTACTTATTCTATTGGATTAGTATAATTTCTTCTTCTGGCAACATCTACTACTTTTACTAACAACTACATAAAGGAATCTAGGATTCTGTCCCTATACCTTCAATATTCCTTAAATCAACTACTTTTACTTACAACTATCTAAAAAAAAAAATTAGGGTTCTGTCACTATCCACAGTAATATTCTGTGGTCCACAAATTTTGCTTCAAAACTTTATTCAGGGTATTAAACATCTTGAACTTCTCTCAGAAGAGAGGGGGAACCACCTCTCTTGAGAGAACTTAATCACTTAGGACTACACAGGGAAATTGTCTTAAAAAGAGGTCACATATGTATAGCTAAAGGAAATGGTTATCTAAAATTCATCATTTGTTCCAATGCAAATACAAACCTTCACCCTTTAATGTAAGAAATTTATTCATTAATGGGTAGAAGACCATCTGTACCAACTGGCTAAGCTGATTGTGTAGTTGATTCTAACAGTGTTGCCTTCTTCATCATAAGGCTTAATACTAAACAGTATGGTAAAAGTTTTATTCCAGCTGTGACCAGTTGGATCAGTGGAACTTCAGAAGTTAAAAATTTGCAGCAAATGTTTCAGGCTGAACAGGCTGACATAACTCTCTTCAAAGTTAAAATGAATGAATCATTTTTACATGGATAATGATCCTAAGATATTTTATAATTATTACTCTATTACCTCTCATACAGTTTATTTCCTTTCCTCACAGGAGTATGTTTCCCTGTTGGAGCCCTTGGCCTTATCGCAACCTGCTTTTCCATCAATGGTTGTAGCTTAACAAGTAATAATAATAACAGTTTTCAACACAAGAATGGAAAAAACTCATGAGCAATACCTAGGATAAAAGGCTCCAACATTTGAAAACAATATGCAATACCTCATTTTGATTATAATTTAATTTTTTTTCTATCATCTTTGCACTACACTAACTATTTTAATACAAAGAAAAACAGTACAAGTATAAAAGCGTGACAACCTCAAATTTATATACAATAATCATAATCCTTGATGTATGGCTACTCAGAATGATCTACCAATTATTCATGGACACTAGTAAAAATAATTTCTAGTACTGTAATTGTATACATTAACATATCTTCAAGTAATTCAGTTTTCTGTTTGGACTGTCAGTTTCAAGTGCGTCAGTTTCATATCAAAAATTAAGAAAAACAAATTTCTAAATATTCTAAAACTGTCAATGAAATATACTTACTTGGTCATTTTCAACCCACTGCACAGCATCCATCAAAGCAGTTGTATCGTCTACAGTGTACGTAATTTTTGTGCTCGTAACATCAACTGCCTTAATCAAGCCAACAACACTAAGCATGTGAACCTAGAACATGAAAAAATACACATGACATTTGCATGATAAATCATTTATTACCAACAATGTAAATGCAAATGGTAAGAGGGAAGACAAGAAAATATATAAGCTTCACATGAGGGGAAGGCAAAAAATTACTTTACATTCTCTAGCTTAACAAAAATATTAATATTGGTATACAATTTATGAGCAAAAAAATAAATTGAATGTACTTGCTATGAATGCATGCACACTATATTTAGGACCAGGTACTAGACTATAAACCTTTCTTACTCTCTACTGTTCAGTCAAAACTACTTTGAAAACTTTCAACAAAAAGACTAATTAGGCTAAAATAATCCATGACCTAGCCAAGGGACTCCACCACCAAAACCTAGAAGCACAACCTTTATGCCCTATGGGGTGAATGAACGCTGGCCCAAACTGAACCTATTTTAAGCGGAGTTTACACCGTCGAATGGTTCGTCGAACCTGCTTTCCAAACAGTTCGAAGAGGTGGAGTCAGTTACAAATGCATAAGGTTTGTGGTCAAACGAAGCCCCGCCCACAAAAGTCAGGCGAGAACAAACTTTCTTCTAACCGTTCGACAACCAAATACCCCGTTCATACGTTTGAACGTCACGTCTAACAGTGAATCGTTCGACTGTGTAAAGTCGGTTTTAAGGTTCCACACAGACAAGCTGTTCAGAAACAAGAACCTGCCCAATCTGTTCCTCCCTTCCAACTCAAGGAAATATGAGGGCAATTATATATAACCAAATGTGATGAATGAAGAAAGGTAAGGTTGAAGCTATTAGTGAAAATTATCACATTATGAATGGTTTGGCTTACATAAAGGCAAGAATAAGGAAATGAGGATTAATGGCAACTCAATGTAACCATGACTCCACAACTATTATCAAAATAAACCAGGCCAGTTCAAAAACCTCAAAAAAGTACATAAAATAAAACATGAAATTGAATTTTACACATAAGTACTCAAAGGTAAAAAATCCTAAAAGGCCCAAAATAACAAGGAAATGTGGTATTTCCCTGTTATTTTGGGCATTTATTATTATCATCATTATTATTACTAACTAAGCTACCACCCTAGTTGGAGAAACAAGATGCTAAACACAGGATAAAAGTAAATCTTATTTCATCATAAAGTAAATCTAAAACTTGAAAAAGCCAGTGTTCATAAGCACAAGGGCTCCCACAGGGAAAAATAGCCCATAGAGAATAGGAAACAAGGAAATAAATAAACTACAAGAGAAATAATGAACAATTTAAATAAAATATTTCAAGAACAGTAATAACAAAATACATCTTTCATATACCGTACGTACTATAAAAATTTAAAAAACCAAGAAAAATAAGAGTGTGCCCAAGTATACCCTCAAGCAAGCGAACTCTACCCCAAGACAGTTGAAGACCATGGTACAGAGACTATGGCACTACACAAGATTAGAGAAAAATAGTTTGATTTTGGTGTGTCCTCCTAGAAGAGCTTCTTACCACAGCTTAAGTCTCTCTTCTACCCATACCAAGAGGAAAGTAGCCACAGATCAATTACAAATCAGTAGTTAACCCCTCGAGTGAAGAAGAATTGTTTGGTAATCTGTACTGTCAGGTGTATATGGACAGAGGAAAATGTGGAAAGAATAGGTCAAACTATTTGAAAAATAAGCCATAACAAACGAGAGGGATCCAACGAAGAACTGTCTGGCCAGTCAAAGGGACCCAACAACACTAGCGGTAGTATCTCAACGGGTGGTTGATACCTTAACAGTACTTGTTACATGTAAAAAACACCATAAGACTGGCATATAGAATGTAAAAGTCATTCAAAAACACTTTAAATATATCAAAAGATTTCTATTGGGGTGAGAAAACATTTAGCTACACCTTGGAGATAAATGATGTTTTGTATTTGTAGCTAAATCCACAAAAACTTGGAAATGGAAATTATTCCTATAATAATACCCTTCTTTATGATTTAATAGTAATCGTTCCATAAAACCCTCATTTATAGTTTAATAGTACAGTAATGCTAAGCCCAAAAATTATTCCGTTATCTTCATCCTCCTAGAGCATAACAATTGGCCATAACCTTTGCCATACTTCTCATTACATTATTCCAGGTCAGAGCAGCATGTAAATGACATTATACCACATCTTGCTAAGGTCAAATTTTGTAATTCTTGCAAAAAGAAAATAAGACCCAAGTCAATGAGCTGAACAAGTATATCAGCTCAATAGGCTACCCCATTCTTAAACTATTGTATACTCAACTTTAAAACTGTTTTCCCTTGATACGAATTGATAAGACAAGTTTTCATTTATGCCAAATAAGACTATTAATATGAAAGCTCAGGACATACTGACTAATAGGCTGATTTTACAGAATTATCAAACAATGAAAAATGTTATTTTGATAATAAAATAAATTTTTTAATATACTTACCTGGTGATTATATAGCTGCAACTCTGTTGCCCGACCGACAACTCTACGGTAAAAACTCACCAGCGATCGCTACACAGGTTGCGGGTGTGCCCAACAGCGCCATCTGTCGTCCAGATACCCAGTACTCAATGTAAACAAAGACTCAATTTTCTCCTCGTCCCACTGCGTCTCTATTGGGGAGGAAGGGAGGGTCCTTTAATTTATAATCACCGGGTAAGTATATTCAAAAATTTATTTTATTATCAAAATAACATTTTTCAATATTTAACTTAGCCGGTGATTATATAGCTGATTCACACCCAGGGGGGTGGGTAGAGACCAGCAATATATGTTTACACTTTTATGAGCTAAGAGTTTTTATTTCATTTCAGAAGTTATCAAAATAACAAAAACAAAATAAATAGGTACCTGGTAAGGAAGTCGCCTTGAACAATTTCTCTGCCTTTTAAGTACGTCTTCCTTACGGAGCCTCGCGATCCTCTTAGGATGCTGATCGACCCCTAGGATCTGAAGTATCAAGGGTTGCAACCCATACAACAAGACCTCATCAAAACCCCTAATCTAGGCGCTCTCAAGAAATGACTGTGACCACCCGCCAAATCAACCAGGATGCGAAAGGCTTCTTAGCCTTCCGGACAACCCAAAAAAACAACAATAAAAACATTTCAAGAGAAAGATTAAAAGGGTATGGAATTAGGGAATTGTAGTGGTTGAGCCCTCACCCACTACTGCACTCGCTGCTACGAATGGTCCCAGTGTGTAGCAGTTCTTGTAAAGAGACTGGACATCTTTCAAGTAAAATGACGCGAACACTGACTTGCTTCTCCAATAGGTTGCGTCCATTATACTTTGCAGAGATATATTTTGCTTAAAGGCCACGGAAGTTGTTACAGCTCTAACTTCGTGCGTCTTCACCTTAAGCAAAGTTCGGTCTTCCTCACTCAGATGTGAATGAGCTTCTCGTATTAACAATCTGATAAAGTCTGACCAAGCATTCTTTGACAAAGGCAAGGATGGTTTCTTAACTGAACACCATAAAGCTTCAGATTGTCCTTGTAAAGGTTTAGTATGCTTTAAATAGAACTTAAGAGCTCTAACAGGGCATAAGACTCTTTCTAGTTCATTGCCTACGATCTCCGATAAGCTGGGGATATCGAAAGATTTAGGCCAAGGCCGAGAAGGCAGCTCATTTTTGGCTAGAAAACCAAGTTGTAGCGAACAAGTGGCTTTTTCTGACGAAAATCCTATGTTCTTGCTGAAGGCATGAATCTCACTGACTCTTTTAGCCGAGGCTAAGCATACCAGGAAAAGAGTCTTAAGAGTGAGATCTTTCAGGGAGGCTGATTGTAACGGCTCCAACCTGTCTGATATGAAGAATCTTAGTACCACGTCTAAATTCCATCCAGGGGTAGCCAAACGACGCTCCTTGGTGGTCTCAAAAGACTTAAGGAGGTCTTGCAGATCTTTATGTTTGGAAAGATCTAAGCCTCTATGCCGGAAGACCGATGCCAACATGCTTCTGTAGCCCTTGATAGTGGGAGCTGAAAGGGATCGTCCTTTTCTCAGGTATAAGAGAAAAACAGCTATTTGAGCTACAGAGGTACTGGTCGAGGATACAGAAACTGACTTGCACCAGTCTCGGAAGACTTCCCACTTCGATTGGTAGACTCTAATGGAAGAAGCTCTCCTTGTTGTAGCAATCGCACTGGCTGCTTCCTTCGAAAAGCCTCTAGCTCTCGAGAGTCTTTCGATAGACTGAAGGCAGTCAGACGAAGAGCGTGGAGGCTTTGGAGTACCTTCTTTACGTGTGGCTGACGTAGAAGGTCTACCCTTAGAGGAAGACTACTGGGAACGTCTACTAACCATCGAAGTATCTCGGTGAACCATTCTCTCGCGGGCCAGAGGGAAGCAACTAACGTCAACCTTGTCCCTTCGTGAGAGGTGAACTTCTGCAGTACCTTGTTGACAATCTTGAACGGTGGGAATGCGTAGAGATCCAGATGTGACCAATCTAGGAGGAAAGCATCTATATGTATTGCTGCTGGGTCCGGGACTGGAGAGCAATAGATTGGAAGCCTCTTGGTCAGCGAGGTTGCAAAGAGATCTATGGATGGTTTTACCCCAAGTGGCCCAAAGTCTCTTGCACACATCCTTGTGGAGGGTCCATTCGGTTGGAATTACTTGCCCTTTCCGACTGAGACAATCTGCTATGACGTTCAAGTCGCCTTGGATGAACCTCGTTACTAGGGAGATGTCTTGACCTTTTGACCAGATGAGCAGGTCCCTTGTGATCTCGTACAACGTCAGTGAGTGGGTACCTCCTTGTTTGGAGATGTACGCCAAGGCCGTGGTGATGTCCGAGTTAACTTCCACCACTTTGCCTCGAAGGAGAGACTTGAAGCTTTTCAAGGCCAGATGTACTGCCAACAGCTCCTTGCAGTTGATATGCATGCTCCTCTGACTCGAGTTCCACAGTCCTGAGCATTCCCGACCGTCTAGTGTCGCGCCCCAGCCCACGTCCGATGCGTCTGAGAAGAGAACGTGGTTGGGAGTCTGAACAGCCAGGGGAAGACCCTCTCTTAGGTTGATATTGTCCTTCCACCAAGTCAGACAAGACTTTATCTTTTCGGAAACCGGGATCGAGACCGCTTCTAGCGTCTTGTCCTTTTTCCAGTGAAAAGCTAGATGGTATTGAAGAGGACGGAGGTGTAGTCTTCCTAGTGACACAAATTGTTCCACGGATGACAGCGTCCCTACCAGACTCATCCACAGCCTGACTGAGCAGCGTTCCTTCTTCAGCATCTTCTGGATGGATAGCAGGGCTTGATCTATTCTGGGGGCTGATCGTCTTGTTGTTCAGCAACGTCCTCATCAGAGGGTTCCTCATCCGAAAACTGATGAGGAAACGGCAACGGAGTGGGCAACGTCTGGCTCGCTGAGTCCGGTCGCACTGGTGGATGCGTGACGGAGCCGGACGCAATATCATGGAACTGCTGCACAGTCTGTGAACTGTCAACAACCATGGGTGCGCGAGGAAGCACAGCGTCAACCCGAGACTGTCTAGACCGTCTGGGTTGTGCAGTCAACACCCTACCGGGTTGCTGAGGTTGACGCACTGCGTCAAAACAAGTCACCTCTGCTGGTTGTTGAACGTCCTGAACGTCAACAACCACCTCCGAGCGTCGCTTAACGTCAACGTGCGGCTGGCAACCCACACTGGGTCGCATCGGTGGAGGAACCACCTCAACTGGCAGACGCGAGTAGGTTACCTCAGCGTCAATAGGGCGCACAACCGACCGGTTGGAAGGTTGTTGGCCAGAAAGTTCGGTAGCAACCTTCTCCGCATTAAAGTCCTCTATCAAGGGCGCAAGCTTGGACTGCATGTCTTGCAGCAAAGCCCATTTAGGGTCTACGGGAGCAGGTGTGGCAACAGACGGGGTTAGCGACTGAGGCGGTACCGTTTACCATCCCTGAAAGCCTTGTTATGCGTGACATAATTGTACAGCAAAACTTCAAAGGCTCGAAAACAGCTGTGAAGTTGACCTGTAAACAACTTGGAGCGTCTCCTGGCCAGGCGCCAGGGAGAGTCTACGAGAATTGAGAAGTCTATCTGGGCAGAGGCATGAACTCCCAAGCCGAGAACTTCTCTCGTGTCATATCAGACTCTCGCTCTATAAACCAGTTTAAAAGAAGGGAAAGCAAAGGCTGTATCCCCCAAACTCCTCCTGGTGAAAAACCAGTCGCCTAGCCAACGTAAAGCTCTCTAGGAGAGCGAGAGAGCACTAGCTTAAAAACAACGGCTTCGAAGTAGCTAGGCCTAGTGTAAGCTCTGACGTTTAGGCGAACGAGGAGCAGCAGTTACAAAAAGATCCGGACAAAGATCCTTAAAAAAATCATCATGATTTAATTAAAGTCCATAGGAGGCTAAGCAGCTTTAGGCTCCTCTCCATCTGACAGAGTCCTCAAGGGAATATCAGTAGGAGGGGGAATAGCAACTTCCTCATCTACAGGAACCTTATCCGATAAAAGCTGAGTCTCAAGCAAGGGAGAGACCTACCGTGGTGGCAATGCTTTACAAGCAGAATCCACACTCACTGGTGCAATAGTAGCGGACCAGAACGCAACGTCATGTAACTGCTTGACAGTCTGTGAACTGTCAACAACTGAACTGTCAACCACAACAGGTGCGTGAGGACGCACAGCGTCCACTCGAGACTGCTTTGACTGCCTAGACTGAGCAGTCAAAACAACTCTAGAATGCGGAGGTTGACGCACAGCGTCAAAACAAGTCAACTCCGATTGTTAGTGAACGTCTTGAACGTCAACAGGAGCATCAGCAAGTGGCTTAACGTCCAAATGCGGCTGAAAAACCACACGAGACCGCATCGAGTGTGGTTCAAAACAACCTGACTGACGTGACTAAGCTACGCCAATGTCAACAGTAAGCACAAAGGAACGTTAGGTTGGCTGAAAGCCAGGATATCGATGAGATAAACGGCTAGACTCAACGGACTAATCGGTAGAATAGTCTTCCATAAGGGAGGCAAGCATATACTGCATGTCTTGCCATACAACCCATTAAGGATCAACGGAAATGGTTGTGGTAAGAGACGAGGGTAACGTCTGTGACCGCAACACTTTGCCTACAAAAAAAAAACTCTCTCGGAGTCTGTGTTACGCTTTTGTTAGGCGGCGAGCAGTTATCCGATGACTGCATAGGGTCAGAGCTGTCCTAATGGTTGTAACCAGGACGCTGGACCTGTCCTGAAAGGACTGACTTTCGCTTAAGGGCTTCGAAACCTTGTGACAGGTTTCTTATGCGAAAAGCCTTCGGATGACGAGGAGAAACAACGTCTCTCTCGTCTTATGGTAGGGGAGATCTTGGTAAGATACACCCAATACCATAGAGGGAAAACGTCTGTTCGTTGGTCAAGGCCTCTCGAACCCATAAGTCGTTTGACATTACTTCTCCCCTGGGCTTGGGAGCATGTAAGAGGTCCCGGACTAGGTGAACGACAGGCACGAACAGACGAACCCTCGGACGCAACACTAACACTTTGCGCATATCACTTTATCACTTCGATTTTCTGTTTTGCACTTATTTCACTGAAATCGAAACTTTTACTGATTTCTACCTGAAACACGCAATTCTACCCTTCATTAAAAGGTAGTAATTGCGAAATCAGTCGTATAATGCAAGCTCATTAATACCAGCAAAAAACAGAAAACATATTTTAAGATAAAAAAATCAGTGGCTGGGAAAGAGAATAAACACTAGTTCATATAACTACGTTTTCAATCTCTCACCGCACATAGCCTGGGGACGAGAATAAAAAACTAAAACGTTTTATCCTTCCTCCCCGTACAGCGACTAGGGACGAGAGTAACTCGAGAACAACGTTACCCGCTTGAACGGAACGTTTTCTCTCCTCTCTCTCCCTCCGTCTCTATCTCTCTCTCTCTTTCTCTCTTGATTTCGCACCTGAGAGAAGAGCCCAATTATATTTCGTCAAAAAAAAAAAAATTTAATTTGACTAAAGGAAAAAACTGAAAGGTTTTTCAAATAAAAAGTTCCTTTAAAATAGAATTTAAAACATTTAAGCTAAGAAAGAATGAACAAAACGTCAGAATCGATTTACTCTTACTGCAAAGTGGAACCGTGATACACTCACTCTCTATCGTAACGATAGAGCGCATGTTGAACGTCCTGAACGTCAACAACTGCGTAGCATAAATAAACTAAACGTTAGTTCATCTTTGAAAACAGTACGAAGACTATCAAAGAAATTCTTTCATAAAATATTACATTTAAAAAGTTTTAAATCCTTAGCTCTTTAAAAGCTAATTACGATATAAAGGGCTCAACGTTGATTAACTTCGGTTTCCAAGTTAGGACTGCCTACTCTCAGGAAAGGTCTATATAAACAAAACATTAAAATTATTTTTATATGTTTATAATAAATGGAAAGTTAATCGAAGAGGCCTAATAAAGGCGGAGAGATATAAAATAGAGGAAAATCTATAACGTGATATAATTACTAAAAGCCTAAACACACTTCCGACTAAGGGAAGGGTCGGCCATTTAAAAGTGAAAGAAAGTCCATACTCTCTTTGTCACCATAATTAAATCTATCCAAAACGAGTTCAAGATTTAAGATGAAGATAAAACACCTGCATAGCGAAAGCTCAAAACTAGAATAAAGTACTTCACCAATTAGTTGTGAAAAAACTCTAGTTTAGCAACAGCGAGTAAGTACGTCTTGTCGATAGCTCGACAGAGAGAAAATTGAGTCTTTGTTTACATTGAGTACTGGGTATCTGGACGACAGATGGCGCTGTTGGGCACACCCGCAACCTGTGTAGCGATCGCTGGCGAGTTTTTACCGTAGAGTTGTCTGTCGGGCAACAGAGTTGCAGCTATATAATCACCGGCTAAGTTAAATATTGAAAATGTCTGATTTCCAGATATTCTATTCAAGTGCTTAGAATTAAGGGAATCTGCAATATAAAAGATACATGAATGTAAGAATACCATAAATACTATTCCGAACATCATGTCATTTCTGCTATATATTACAACTACTTGAAAATTATCTAAAGACTTTCAGGTTTACTTTTGCCCCATATATATACACCTGGCACCTTTCTGAGACATCAAATAAAAGTAGAAATTCCACAAGTCTTGCTAACATAAGAAGTATTGAAGGTATGCATAAACATACCCAGCTGATCTAGAAATATAACTTCAATCCCTTAAATATTTATTTCACATAATAGCACTGTTCAACAGCACATACTCATAACTCACCTCAGTGTTGCTAACTTTTAAAGTCTCCTCTGTAGAATCCAAAACTGATTTCAATGTAACAGGAATCAAATTTTGGGATCTCCTTGCCTAAAACGTAAACAAATATAGATAATTAGTTCTGGGTTAAATGTTGTTTTATTCATCATGAAGTAAATCTAAATCTAAAAAAAGTATAATCAGTGGTAATAATTCTGGATTAGGAAGCAACACAAATCAGTATATTCCTATCATTACTTACCTGTTTAACCAGGCCAAGAGCTGAAGTAAATTTTCATAACAAAATCTATTATTTCAATACTTATCCAATATTCACTGCTAAATGCTTTCAAGCACAGCCTTGAAAAATACCAGATATCCAGACATTTACTTCCACATTTTATTGGACTAAAGGATAGTAATAACCTTGGAGGGGCAATAAAATTCATCATAATAAACAGAATATGAACATTAATTAATGAAAAATTCTTTGAATGCTTTGCAATTCAATTCTAACATGTTACCTTTAATTTGTTACATCATAGTGGCAGGTATGTTCATGATCATAGTAAGTGCAAAGTTAATATTAATGGTGTCTTATCAAATGAATTTCCAGTGAACAGCGGAGTACCCTAAGGGAGTGTGTTGTCACCTATATTGCTTATCCTCCTTATGGAATTTATAATGCATAGAACAGTCAGAGATGGTGGAGAAGGATTGGACTGGATTGGTGATAGGAATTTAACAGACCTAGAGTATGCTGATGATGCTGTTCTTGTTAGCAGAACACCGCAGGATTTGCAATGCTTGCTTACCAGAAAGCATGAAATATCACATGAGGTTGAGCTGAAGATAAATACAAGAAAGACAGTGATGATGAGAATGAAGTATGCAATGGAAGATGAAATATCATTGGAAGGAGAATGGATTAATGAGGTAAAATCATTTCTCCAATACAGGATCTTTAGAATTTGAGTTTAGTGAAAGATTGAAAAAAGCAAATCAGACGATGGCTGGGTTAAGTAAAATTTGGAAATCAAATCACCTGAAATTACATATAAAAATCAGACTATATATCAGTTTAGTAAGATCGGTGTTACTCTATGCACACGAATCATGGGATGACAATGAAACAATCTCCAATAGATTTAGTAGATTTGAGAACAAAGTTCTCAGGCTATTGGGAGTAAATGGCAGGACAGGATTAGAAGTGAAGTTATAGGAGAGAGTGGTTGAGTGCCATATGTGGATGAGATCATGATAAGGGGTAGATGGAGATGGTTTGGGAATGCTCTTCGCACTCCATAAGAGATTAATTAACCAAACATTCAGCTGGGTTCCACAAGGCACTAAGACCAGGCCTACATGGCTGAGGACTAAGAAGTGTAAAGTGGAAGATAATGAATGGAGAAGTTTTGACTAAAAGCTCAAGATAGAGACAAGTGGCGAAATCTAACCGAGGCCCTTTGCCTCAATAGGTGGAGGAGATAATATGATAGAGGCTGGTAAGTCTCTTCTAGTTTTTATTGAAAATGGCATGTGATGCACAGTAAGTGAGATTTACTGCATAAAAGTAAAACTACAGTGGCTGTTCCTGTACGTGGGAATTTGCCGTACAATGAAAAACGGGCTGACAAAGTTCGTACATATATAGTAGTGTAATTGAATATCTAAGAGTAGATTTACACTAAATAAATGTGTACATCATCTTTCCCCACAAAACACCTAATACTGGGAAAATAAAGGTAGGATAAGGGTAGGCAAGATTTTCATTAGGTTCAAGCTAAGAAGTTCCATGCAGTGACTATGAAACTTAATGAACATGTAAAAAATTTGTTCTTCAAATACAAGAATACAAATATGGAACTGGATCTCCATCAGGCTGCACTTACAACCCCATCGCTGGAGATGCTCTAGAGAAAATTGAGACATGAGGCCATTACTCTGATATCATTGGCTCTTACCTTGAACTAAAGTACAACAAACTTGTCTAGATTACTCTCTTGGCAGTGGCAAGAGCTTTGAGAAGAAGGATCTTCAATGATAATTCCTTGGGCTTGATAGTTAATTAGTAATTATACTTACTATTTAATCAGTACTTTTGAGTAATTCTATAGCAAATTCAAGATCAAGGAAACAAGCCTTGGGGTAGGAGCTTCAATAACAAAGGATCTGATGGAGTTCGTTAAGTGTGAGCTGATAGATAGGTCAAGTCCAATGTGTGTCCATGAAATCCAGCATATACATGTACAGTATTCGTTGATAGCCAATACCATGGTATTTTTAGCATACAACACCCAAAAGCAGAACAAATCAAACTGTATCATAAACTAGACAAGTTTTGCTTGCTTAGATCTTTCCTAATTTCTTCAATAGGGACATATACAGGAACTCCAATTCGCACGATAAAAAAATTCTTGGCAAGGGGTTACTGTAGCCTATTGGAAACGTCTCAGCCTGGTAATCTTCTGGACTGGGATTCAAAGACCCACTCAAGCTCAATAGTTTCTTGTAGTGTCTGCAACTTCAACACCATTGTGAAATGAGAATGGGAGGTTGTGGAGCCTAAAGGTTTACTTGCTGAGTCATCAGCCATAATTGTGCTAATCATATGTAAATATACTCAAGTCTATAGGACATTACCACTGTCCCTTGCCTCTGCCATTCATGAGTGCCCTTAAAACCATTAAAGGCCTAACCTAATCTTCAGCTGTGGCCACAAGGACCTACACAGGTCACAAACATCAGATCATGATAAAACTTAAACTTGAATAGTAATTGCATCAAGTTGAATAAGGCAAGACACAGGAGTGCAATGCAAAAAATCAATTCATCTTACAATTTATAAATAGAGATATCACTATAAGTCTTTAATGAACAAGAACAACAGAACCGTGGTATACTGTATTGTACATATATAAAGGTTGTGACTTCAAATCATCCTGTTTGCAAGATAAAAAAAAGAAAGGTAACAGACCATACAAAGCATAAAATGAAAACTTAAGATGGCAATATCTACAATCACAATACTGTACTCTAATCTCACCTTCTTCTCTGACTGTCCAGCAGGGGAAGCAAAATCTGACTGGGTGCTCATAAACCCTCCATCAAAACCTGCAAAAGATAAAAAGTGTTAGATATAATCAAAAGGGAAATCAAAGCAGGTTATCTCTCTAAACTATTAAAACAAATTTTGCATGTGTACTTGATTAAACCTCTTATAATATATGAATAATCCCTTTCTATAAAAGGGATTTTGACGAAGGAAAAATCTATTTCTGGGGAGAGACCTGTGGCGGCCGGTGAAAAGAGTCCTTCTTATATACCTTTTCTGATAAAACCTTCCAATTATACCAGAGAAAGATAAAAGCATGGAATGCCGAGGTTACAACCCTCGCGCGAGCACCTTTTGGGTGTCGTATATAAAGCAAAGGCGCGTGAAATCCACTATTCACAGGTTGTCTTCCATTTAGTTAATTCCTTCGTCAAAGGGATGGGCCGATACAAAGGCCCTAGCCAACCACCAGCGCCACGACGCGAGCGCCATCTGAACAACATCCTTCTTTTTGGACTTTGTTAGTGTGAAATTTTTTTGTGGTGCTCTCGACTTTTTTTTAACATTCGTGGATTTATTTCGTCATGTCCTAAGCTCCATCTTCACACATTCCAATGTCCCTTTCTATAAAACATGATATACACAATTGCATCTTAACCTATAGTGAATGGTTAACTATCTGACATAATACCCAGTTTTCACACTAGTTTTCTTAACTAGTGTACCAGTATTTTCAACTTTCCTTTTCATTATGATGGACTAAGATTCTGCATGTAGTTCACTGGTGAGATTTCATTTATTCACTCGTTCATTTTTCTGTGTGATGTTTATTACATACTACTGTATACTGTACTTGGATTATTCAACTTTCATGACACTAACAGATCTTTAAAAGCTTCACAGAATAATTATACAACTAAGAACCAAAATTGACATTAAGGGTTAGTGTTCTATCTAGTTGTTTTTTATTCTCAGATATCTAGTAATTGCTTTCTTTTGCTCTGATATACCAATAGTAGAAATGCATTTTTACCATTTAATAGCCAACAATATGCAATCAAAATAATTGTAACATCAATTTGCCTCATGAGATTATAACTACTCATAACCTCAGGTTATGCCATCATGGTAGTACAATCTCAGTTACCAGTGTCAGTGATCGTGTTGAAAAATAAACGGCAGAAACTAATGCAGCTGGGGACAACATACAAAACATTCAGTGACATCCTCCACATGGAAGGAAGGAGGAATATTGGAGAGCTGAGAAAAACTATACGAGCACTTACTGTACTGCAATTACAGAAATGTCAATGATTTAAAAAAGTGAATAACATATTAAGGACAAGTACACATATACTGTATACATTATGTATATACAGTATACAGCATATTGAAAACTACAAGTGTCTTTTCTTCTCATACATTTACCACACATACTGAGTAATCGCATTAAAAGTAATTCCCTGGGCTAGTAAAACAGAAATAATTATTACAGTGCATGTACTTGTTTGATTACTCTGCCAATGGATGAATAATAAATCAGGTTTATTATCCCCAAAAGTGGGAAAATAGCCAGGCAGAATTAACACTTACAACATGATATTTCCACTAAAGCAATTTGCTTGCACAAGCAATAATGGTGAAAAACATTGTAACAGTACTGTACCGTTTAAGGTACATGTACAGTAGTTGGTTATTAACTATTATCTTACAATCATTACCCCTTCAAAGAGACATTATTTACATAATGAAATTAGCAACAATCTCAACCCATGCACCTGCATAAGTGAATGTGAAAACCTTACATTTTCTCCAGAGCTCTACTCAGCCTTACACATCTCAGGGGTCTTAGCTCCCCGACATCCACCTTTCGGCTGGCTGACCAAAGACTTATCTTACAACTCTTGTATTTGAGTAGGATTTCAGGGAGCCTAGCCTAACCTAGGATAATGACTATAAATTCTAAATGTCAAAAAACCATATCTGCTTGATATACATCTTAATGGGCTATCCTTAAATCTGCACTCTCCGGCGGGGATGTAACAATTCCTCCTCGACTTTAACCAGATAGCTCTCTTACTTTCTGCCCAAGGGAAGCGACTTGACACTTTCTCGACAAAGCAGTGAGAATGTTAAATTACGAGCAAAGCTAGCCACACGAGAGAAAAAAAGTTGAACTATGTGATTAATGTTGTACCACTTGCCAGAACATAGATGTGATATGTTTAATTGCGAGTGAACCATGCAACGGAAGAGCACAAACTAGGGGACCACGTTTATATATCCGTCGATATACAAACCCTCCATTTTGTGTGTGAATTATCCCGTAAAGATACAATTAAAGTATTAAAAATCAAGGTTAACCAAAAATTGTAGTAATACCCTTCTTACCTATCTTAACCTGAGTAAGTTTTATATCCATTCCTATAATGTGCATTCTTCTCAAAATTAAGTCTAATAGTAACAATATTGGAATAGGGTACCCTAAGAACACCAGAACCAGTTTCCACTAAACATGTGAATGTTTACCAACATGCTTTAACTTCTGACACCTGCAAAATCTAAAGGCTTCACAGGCCGGGGTGTATTTATGAAAGCGGCCGCCTGTGTGTACGATAACGGTCAAGTAGGTAAGGACAAAGCTTTTACGTTAGCTTAGTTGGGGAAGTTAGTAGTCGTTTTGCAGAAAAACCTCTTACGAACAACTAGAAAATTGAAAAACTCCCATTTTCTATGCATGTTTGAGAAACTAGCCGGTGAAATACAAAGGACCCCACAGACCTACTACACATGGTTTGTCGGAGCCTTTGTATATCAGCGGCCAGTTCCTCACACGTTGATTAAAAATAGACATCAACTAACCTAAACTTTCCCCCCTAACCTAACCTAATTACTTAATAGACGGGGAGGGGGGCTAACGACCCCCTGCGAACCCCCTTACTCTACCTTATTCTAAGTTATAAAATAATACATACAGGTGGCTCCTATCATACATCCACCCCTTATCATTAATAGTAGTAAATAGATGGAGCAGCGACTTAGGAAGCAATTATCGGTAACTGAAATTAAAAGTAGGGCATTTCATCATATTTGCAATTGCCTTATGGTATGCAATCCCAAAGCCATCAATGTTCCTTGTCAGTGATCATTTTACAGTGACAACACAAAATCATAGCAATATAGTAACAAAACTACTGAAATACACTCACCACCTCCGCTGTTCCACATCTTTGACACGTAAATATAAGAAAGATTATAAACTTCTAATGGTGACAGTGGTAATTCGAATCACAAATCACAAAACTACTTCTTGTGTTTTGGTGGGAAATTTTGGCGGTAAGCAGAGACCATGCGATGCCAGTAATGATAGCGGAAAACGTATCTAAAATAACACTAAAAATTAAACTCCCAATATGAACTAAACTTATTTTAGATTTATTCCAGTTCTTATATCCTAATATTGCGGTTTTTATAGTATCTAAAGTATATTCTAATATTTAAAGCTAGCACGAAACTAATCATCACTCGTCTGGCAATGAGAAGCACTCCTAAGCAATTTTGTTAAAAAAAAACTGAAGGGTTTTAAACATTTTAATTGTTTTATTCTGTAGATTGCGTGCGTAATTATAAGGTAGAGCAATGGTATAAATCACTGTTTTTCAACTAAGATATTTCTGCTAGCTGTAAACTGCGGTATGCTAAAGGCTTGAATTACTTGAGATGCTAACATTGCTATGTTGAGCGATTACTTGTATAATTGTGTAACTGCTCCATTGTCACATCATATGTACCTTATTGCACGTGTAAATTACTCAATATACATAGAATTACAGCATATGTCACTATACTACAATGTCTGGAAATAAAATAATGTGTGGTTTGTGAAGCTTGTCGAAACTTGAAAAATACTATATATCAGTATTGCCACCACAGATATAATAACAACTCTTAAGAGCATGATTTTTTTTTCAATAATTCAGTTTCAAAATAAACATATAGGCCTACAGTATATATTAGAGAAACTGTGTTATATTATTATAGTGAGTGAGTATACGAGTAACTATCAATTAAAAATATTTATGCTATGCTGGTTACTTTTCCCATATCATTAATTATAAATTAACTAATCCGTATACAAAGTAAATGTTTATTTCCTGTCATTTCCACAGTAGCCTGAGTAGCCTATAATTAGTAGTAGTTAGATAATTTTCTTATTATGGATTTATATTGTGTTTAAGTAATCACAATAAATCACGCAAAACTCGTGAAATCGCTTTCTGCATCGAAATATTATATGATATAAAGCCTAACCCCAAAGTTATTATTATTATTATTATTATTATTATTATTAATTATTATTATTATTACTTGCTAAGCTACAACCCTAGTTGGAAAAGCAGGCCGCTACAAGCCCGGGGGCTCCAACAGGGAAAATAGCCCAGTGAGGAAAGGAAACAAGGAAAAATAAAATATTTTAAGAACAGCAACAAAACTAAAATAAATATTTCCTATATAAACTATTAAAATTTTAAGAAAACAAGTGGAAGAGAAAAAATAAATGGTGTGCTCGAGTGTACCCTCAAGCAAGAGAACTCTAACCTAAGACAGTGGAAGACCATGGTACAGACGCTATGGCACCACCCCCTCGACTAGAGAACAATGATTTGATTTTGGAGTGTCCTTCTAGAAGAGCTGCTTACCATAGGTAGAGTCTCATCTACCCTTACCAAGAGGAAAGTAGCCACTGAATAATTACAGTGCAGTAGTTATCACCATTTATCATTTCTTCAATGTGAATCCTTGGCATTTTGCCTGATAAATGGATGCACTTCTGAACGAAGTTATAGTTTTGATAATGCACTAATCGTAGTCGTTATATCAAGTTAGCTCCTGTGTTCAGGCAGACGTTTTTATTTATTTATTTTTTTTCTTTTCAAGTGACCAGATTCGTCGAAAATGTGGGTCTTGATTTGATGAAGTAACTGGGGTTATTTCTATCAGTACAATAGGCTCTTTTGCTTTGTGTTGATTTCAATCAATTATTTTGATGTAAATATATTCTCAAAACGCTAATTTAAAAAGAAAATACTTTGTATTTTATCTTGATATATTTATGAAATTTGAACCATATGGCTATAGACGTTAAATTGCAACTTGTTGAAAATCACTGTTGTATCAGTTTTACGTTTATTACCGGGTTTTGATGATATAGGCCTATGTCATAACTTCACCTCTATGAAGTTATCTCAATTGGATATGAGGAAAATGATTATCATGCCATTATCTTTCCGAGGAATGCAAATTTCTTGTACTTGATTTGAATACGAAATAAACGGAAATGGACGATACGGTACAGTCTAAAGCTTCTTGACTGGCTCTGTAAGCGTAAGACATTTCTCTCGTTCTAACCAAGTCAACATCTTGTCTCGACAAGACAAAATGGGAGTGACTACGTACTAGGTATTCCGAATGAAATGAAAAGATGTATAATGCTACATATGAGGTCAATCAAACAGGCACATAACTTTTATAGACAATTATATTTAATAAATAAATAAATACAAACCATAATGAAATGTACTAAAACTGCATCAAGAATGTGATTTTGGCCGACAAACCCGCCAGCGGGAGTAGAAGAACCACAAACAGCAGTGAACAAGAGAAATAACAAAAGGCAAGTACAATTCATCATACAATAAACCAGCATACACTGAGTTTAATTGCTAGACATTCATATGGAAGTTAGCTTTGCTCAGTTGGTTACACATCCGTCTATTTGACGTCTGTCAAATTCCTGAACACTCAACTGATATTCAAAAGCTAAAAGAGGTGGGACAAACATGTGGATAAGGAGCCATTTTGATATTTGTTCTTATTTTGGCGAAATATAAAAATCACATTGAAACTATTTTCAACAGAGCGTACACATATCAACAGGGAATAACAGATGAACAAATACTCACCTAGAATTTTACAGGTAACTAAGACAACTCATTACTGACAAACAAGCACATACAGTATGCATACAAACAAAAATGTACATAAACATGACACTTGCTTGTCGTACTTACTGCTCATGATAACAGCAAGACATGTCACACATAAATACGGAACAAAACTGAATATTTCACAACGATGACAATACTGCACCATATAGGCGAAATCAACGTCATTTTCAGAAGTTGCAAAACAAATCGCAAACAAATACAATATCAACAACAGATGACATCAGCAACATCCTACAAATACAACAAAAAGCCGAAGACGATTCACAGTAACAATAGGTAGTAACGACATATTAAGTAGTTACATTATACATAACAAACACAGTAACAAATAAAAGCAAACTAGACAACGGCAATAATGGTATAGAAATATGCTTTTCATACATATTGTATCATGCTTCTAAATAAGCAGGAAAGAAAACATGAGTTACGAAGGACCCTTAACTGCAGATTTTTGCAGATATTAGGATACTTATGAACAAAGTTGGAATGATATAATTACTTTAAGGGGAAAAATGACTGTCGAACGTTATTTAACATTACATCCAATCTTAGGATAATTAACATTTTTATCACTAAGTTGGAATAAATATAATTTACTCGAAATAACAGAGTATTAATAACTTTCTTTTGCTTTTGTTTACTTAAAACGTAAACTTTACTGTATCCCCATTTCAATGGACAGTAAATCGGCTTTACAGTAAGAATATAATAGTTACTCCATTAAAGATATCTTTCGTTTTCTATTATTTACCATTTTCTTGATATTACTGTAGCATATACTAAATAAAATATCGTAATATGTCAAAGGGGAAAAGTAAACATGGTCTGCATGGCAGTCGGTCTTGTGTCAAATCGTATAACAGCTCGGTATGTTAAACGATAGATATATCAGTCAAGCAGTAATTCAGTAAAGTCTATGAATATGAACAGTAATAGCGGTTCATTTCATCCTGTCTTGCATAAAGTCATCAGTGTGTCATGGTTGTATCGGGATTTTGTCATCGAATATTTGTCTCGAAGTCAATTAACTGTCTACTCAGTACACACACACACACACACACACACGCGCGCGCACACACACACACACACACACACACACACACACACACACACACACACACACACACACACATATATATATATATATATATATATATATATATATATATATATATATATATATATATATATATATATATATATATATATAATCTCTCCCCATATAGAGAAATAATCGTCGAACTTGCATGAGATAAAGCTCAAGTTTACATTTGTCCTATGTCACTTAATTTTTTTTGGTAAATATAATTTTTTTATATTTTACCCACTATCTTTTATGAGATATGAGCTGTTCTGGCACGGTTTATTTTCTTATATACTCACGACAGGTAGTAAAGCAAATACTAGACTTTCGTATCCATAGATGTAAAGGAAAATTTCTTTACATGAAAAACTTCTCCATTTTCTCTTGGCATTATGGAATAGTTATATACGAAAAAGTATGAAGAAAACAAAACAATAAAAAAAATAACAAACAAGAAGCTTTGGTTGGCTATCAGCTAACAAGGCTAAAACAAACAAAAATCATTGAAAGGACAGAGCCAACCATCACACGTTCAAAAGGAAAACAGAACATAACACAGATGAAGTTATCCATTGGATTACAAGTCCAATGGATGCTCTCTCTCTCTTTCACTTCACTTATTCTTCAATATCTATTTTGGAGTATTTATCGAGAGCGCCTCCAACGATGCTAGATAGGAAGTTCACTGTAGATGCATCGGCCATATTTCTTCCTTCAGTCGAAGCCCTCTTCTTGTAACCACCGCCTGAGCCTGACCCTCCGTAAGCGGCACCTCCCCCGTAAGCATTGGCTGCGCCACCGTGATCGTATCCCTGATAAGTTGTGTAGCCTGTGTAGACGGGTTGGTAAATGGGTTCCTCCTCTACATAGCCCAAGTGCTCTGTGATTTTGACGAGGTGCTCTGCAAGATATTATTACCATCATTAGCTAAGCAACAACCCTAGTTGGAAAAGCAGGATTCTATAATGCTCAAGGACTCCATTAGGGAAAAATACCTCAGTGGGAAAGGAAATAAGGATATAGATAAACTATATGGAAGTAATGAACAATTAGAAAGCATATTTTAAGAACAATAACAACATTAAAATGGACCTTTCATATATAAACAATAAAAAAGAGACTTATGTCAGCCTGTTCAATATAGTAAGGCATCTTGAAGAACTAATCGAATTTATACCATTAAGATAAATACAAACTGTTGATTGGATAGTGAGTATTCTTCAATGGACTCGTCATTAACACAAGATAGATATATATATATATATATATATATATATATATATATATATATATATATATATATATATATATATATATATCAACAGCGCAAGTATTTAGATGAAAATAAATTAGATATAGCGTATATAATCTAGGGCAAGAGGCTGACAAACTCATCCTGGAACATCGCAAGTGATCATAGGAGTCTGGTGCTAGCGACATTTTAAAAGCCACTTAAGTGAGTAATCAGAAAACTGAAATATAACTCTATCATTGGATCCCTAAATATGCTTCTAATTATTGTATCACTAAAATATATCTTCTCTGAGGATTGGTTCACTCTGATTATAATATATATATATATATATATATATATATATATATATATATATATATATATATATATATATATATATATATATATATATATATATATATATATATATATATATATGTGTGTGTGTGTGTATATATATATATTTATATATATCTATATATATATATATATATATATATATATATGTATATATATATATATCTATATATATATATATATATATATATATATATATATATATATATATATATATATATGTATATATATATATATATATATATATATATATATATATATATATATATATATATATCTATATATATATATATATATATATATATATATATATATATATATATATAGATATATATATACATACATATATACAAATAAATGAATTAAAAATAAGTCAAAGTAAGAAATAAACATCCATGTGTTGAATAATCAAATAACATTATTCAAGCACAATCTCCTTCTAATTGGTGCTTACTCAAGATAATGGCCAGGAGGATAACTATGGCGATATTCAGCCCAATGATAGGGATGACAATGAGTCCCAGGCCACCAAATCCGAAGCCCCACCAGCCAACATTCCCATCTCCTCCGTGTCCACCGTATTGGACCTGGACATGCTCCACAGCCTCGTGGGCGTCCACGCCAGCGTTGCAATCATAACACGCTCGACCCTCGACTTTGTCTTCGACGGTGAGAAGCTGATGGAAGAATAGAGGGTTGTTGTTAACTTCAGTTAGTGCAAATTGAAAGAGTTCTCAGTTATAAGTATTGTAAAGCTTCCATGAAAAAGTCAGCAAAGTAATACGTATCTATATGTATAAAAAAAAAACACTGACTTGTAATTTCAAATGATGTATATTGAAAAAGCTATGAAAGTGATAAGTATTGAAAGACTTCCATATGTAAAAAAAAAAAAAAAATAACACTAACGTGGGTTGAAAGTCTTAACTTCAGATGATGCAAATTGAAAATCATAGTAATAAATTTTTTTTTTTTTTGTTAAAAATAAAATAAAATGAAGAGAGATTGCAAGACTTTCATATGCAAAAAAAAAAATAAATAAAAAAAAATAAATAATAAAAAAAAAAAGCTTGAGTTCAGGCTTAACTTCGGATGATGCAAATTGAAGAAGTCATCAGAATAATAAAGTGTGTTTGTACTGTATGTCGGTATATTGCATAACTAATATGAAAACCGCTTAGTTAGTTTTTTGTAGATTGGCATAAAATGTTTAATTCCAAAGCTCACTTGATTATCAGATGGTTTCTCTTCCTCAGCCGACGTTGATCCGAGGATGAGCATCGCCGTTATCCAAAAGGCTAAGAAATTCATCTGAAAAATAAAAGATAACAACTTTAATTTTGAGCATCGATATATTCTAAAAAAGTTTCTTATCACCTAAATACTTAAAGTATTAAATACGTCAAGCTGAGAAGAGAAATCTATACTCAATTTTTTTTTAATGAGGTACATTTGCACCGAGTCGCAGGGGTGCCCTTTTGGTTCGGAAAAGTTTCCTGCTAGATGATTGGCTGGACAAGATAATTCTAACCAATCAGCTAGCAGGAAAATTTTTCCGAGCTGAAAGGGCACCCCTGCAAGGCAGTATAAATGCGTCTCATTAAAAAAAAAAATGAGTATAGTACATTCATCATCATCACCTCCTACGCCTATTGACGCAAAGGGTCTCGGTTAGATTTCGCCAGTCGTCTCTATCTTGAACTTTTAATTCAATACTTCTCCATTCATCATCTACTTCGCGCTTCGTAGTCCTTAGCCATGTAGGCCTGGGTCTTGCAACTCTTCTAGTGCCTTGTGGAGCCCAGTTGAACGTTTGGTGGGCTAATCTCTCTTGGGGAGTGCGAAGAGCATGCCCAAACAATCTCCATCTACCCCTAATCATGATCTCATCCACATATGGCAATAGAGTAATCTCTCTTATAGTGTCATTTCTAATCCTGTCCTGTCATTTAACTCCCAATAACTCCCAGTATATTACAGTATTTAAACAGCATAGATGGCCAATTTTGAAATGCTTTCAGCTTCTTCTTTTTTTTTTCTTTTTTTTTTTAGTGGAAACATTATATTGTATATATTTAACCTCAGATTTGGTTACTGAAGTGTAAAACTCGGTAATGGGTACAAAAAGCAACATTTGTGTGGTGTGAGTGTGCGCCCGCGTGCATGTATGTAAAAAACCGCATGTATTATGAATTTATTGTTATCAAAAAGAATAAACGAGCAATATTCCAAAAGTAATTTGGAAAAAAAAAAATCCAGAGTACAGGGAGGGAAAATAACTCTGAGGAAAAATAGTAAAAGAAAAATGAAGGAATTATTTTTTAAACTAACGAAATATTTCACGAATATATCAGAAATAAAAAAAAAAAAATCTGAGATCCTGGCTGCGCTACTGAAAATCCATTTCACGAATTTTCACGACGAGTTGCATGATGCAGCATTTTGGGTTGGCCCCACTCCCGGTTTTATGATTGCCATAACAAGGCGTCTGTGATATGCAAACTATCTTAAAAAAAACTTTAGCTTAAAAATTTACCTTTACTACTACCCACGTCTCTCTCTCTCTCTCTCTCTCTCTCTCTCTCTCTCTCTCTCTCTCTCTCTCTCTCTCTCTCTCTCTCTCTCTTAATAGTGAAATAGTTCTTAATATCACTGAGCTAATTCGGCCGGTTATTATGACTTTTATTTTCCATCGCATCGTGGTCTTTTGTGAGTGTGTGTGGTGTGTGTGCGTACACACACACACACACACACACACACACATATATATATATATATATATATATATATATATATATATATATATATATATATGTACATACATATATATATGCATATATACACACATACATATATACATATATATATGTATATATATATATACACACACACACACACACACACACACATATATATATATATATATATATATATATATATATATATATATATATATATATACATATATATATAAATACAGAGAGAGAGAGAGAGAGAGAGAGAGAGAGAGAGAGAGAGAGAGAGAGAGAGAGAGAGAGAGAGAGAGAGAGAGATCTTAAAAAGAAATCTAAACTTTCGGCCCAAAACAGACCATCCTTTGACCCCTCTTTTAAATCCCCTTGAGAGCAGGATAGAGTTGACTCACACCAAACTCTCTCTCCTTTCCAGATTGCAAAAATAAAAATGGAAACTATTTCTAACATCCCTACCCAAAATCCTTATCGTCTTTTGGATCAGCTGTGTCGGATTGTCTCATATAGCTTTGTCCACAAATGGTGTCCTGATTTTCTTTTTAGGGGAAGGGGAGCTTCCAAAATTTAATAACACTTGGAAAAAAAAAACACGTAAAATTCAATTGAAAATTCTCCGTAAAAATATACTGTTCTCAGCCGTATTTCAGTGAAATACACACGACCGTAATTTTTACCAAACTTTTTTTTATTATCCTTTACGGGTTGGTGACCGTAATATCACTCCTTAACGTCAACATATCCGTTTCTAAAACGGTAAATGCCTGGAAACATTTATTCCATGATTTCTACCGTTTTTTACGGGAATTTTCTAACAGTGAAGAGTCTTGTGTCGCGTATGTTATGCATTTTATCTTATTTTCTGTTCGTTGGATCTTTCATTTCTTCTTGCTTTTTAAAATGTTTGTTACTGTGAACTACTAAACATTCAATTATTTTCATCGGATTTTACGATGGCGATGCTCGTACACTGAAAAAAAAGAAAAAAAAAAGAAAAAAAAAAAAAAAAAGAAGCAACAATCCTGGAATAAATTTTGCCAGGCATTTACAGTTTCAAAAACGGCTATATTGACGGTAAGGAGTAATATTACGGTCACCAACCCGTAAAAGATAATAACAAAGACGAGTACAAATTACGGTCGCCTGTATTTTACTGAAATACGGTTGAGAACAGTATATTTTCACGGAGAATTTCTGGTTAAAATTACTGATTTTTTTAACAGTGTACATATCTAAGTAAAAAGTTTAGTGATGTCAAACCAATCCATGACACCTATCAAGTTTTATGATGTGCATATCTAACACCGATCCAGCACCTTATTTTCCAATCCATTCACGTTCATCAATAATATTAACATGCTAATCCCAGGTACTATAACGAAAGTTAATGTTAACCTTTTCAACCACTTGCTGAAGGCTTTATCTTTTAAAGTTTTAATAAAGATCTGTCGTAACAAATTTTGTTTTCATAAAAGTACTACTTAAGTTGAGTCTATGAAATCATTATTATATATTAATAGTTAAGCTACAACTCTAGTTGGTAAAGCAGGATGCTATAAGACCAAGGTCTCCAACGGGGAAACGTAGCCTAGTGAGGAAAGAAAATAAGGACATAAATAAACTACATTTCAAGTAATAAATATCAAATATAAAATATTTTAAGATCAGTAACAACGTTAAAATAGATCTGCCATATATAAACTTTATTCAGCTGGAGTGTGGTTTGCCTGCAAGTGTTGGGGTCACATTCACACGAACTGGAAAACTCCAGGGTTCAAAACGAACTAGGCTACATAGCTGTGGTTTAGTTAACAAAGTGGGACGGTCAAATGGAAGTTTATATATATATATATATATATATATATATATATATATATATATATATATATATATATATATATATATATATATATATATATATATATAAAATCTGTTAACAGACGTCTCACTGCGAACGGGAGCAGTAACATGGCCGGTATTTAAAAAAAAAATAGCGGAGCTAACAGACACATCAGTGAAAAGATCTGTTTTGTTCTGTTTCTTGGTTACAAAAGTTATGTGGAAATCGCAGAATGATTTTGTTTCGAGAAAATCCGTACGTTTATTTGGTTTCGATATGTTCCCCTCCATTTGTGTTGAAAGAAACATTTTGAAGGAAACACGGATCAAAATAAAAAAATACAAATTCTTGTTTTAAACAGGTTTAAAACATGAACCGAACTATTCCCTGTCCTCATGTACACCTAGACTACAATGAAGCTACGCAATTATATGTAAACACTAGTCAATGTTGGTTATTTGAGTTCAGAGATCTTCACCAGTCTTCTAGTTCCCTTCCACACTTAACCGCAATCACGACTGTTTTCTAGCAAAGGGCTTGTAATGGTATAAGCTATGCTGAACTCAAGCCAAGTAAACAAAATAAAATTAAAAAAGAAAAAAAAGAAAAGAGTCTTTGTACTGAATCTAATTGCCAACCAATGTTGCTTGAATCAGGGATCTGAGGTGCGTATCAAGTGTACTGTACAATTTTCAAAAGGCAGGTCGCTAACCAAATGTCTGAATTTTCATCTATTCTTTTCCGGTCCCTTATATGTGAATTTATAAGTATATAAGTACACACATGCATACATATTCCTGTATATATATAAAACCACATATACACACATAAATATATACAAACACATGTGTATCATACATGAGTATCTGCAAGATAAAAATGAAATCTCCCAGTTAACATTCCAAAACCGGCTGATTTCCCCCACTTTAATCTTTATTCAAGACCACCATGGAACGCGCAACAACGGAATAATATTATCTTTTTTAAAAGGTTGAAACATTTTCCTCTACATATGAACACCTGCCCGAGAAACTTGCAAGTCACGGCAGGTGCTTCGCAAAATCATTGCAGTCAATTGCTTAAAAGGAGTCGAGGTCACTTGGACTTCAATGAAGTCCCTCTTCTTATTGGGTCATCTTTTGATGTCAGCTGTTTCTGTTGGTTTTAGTATTGGCTCTCATCGTTGTTTATTAGTTATTAGATACGGATGAGTGAGTATTTCTTTTCATGTTTTATACCATTAATTTCAACGCTATTTTGTGATGAAGAAACTTTCTTTTTAAATAATTACATTTTTCCTTTTTCCTTTAAACAAAATTTCACGTTTTTCTTCATATTTTCCTTTTTCGTCTTCTTAATTCTCTGGTGAGTCCTGACTTTTAACAGACAAGAAAGAAATTAGATAGCGTTGGCGAGGTTGAAGCTTTACTCAAATTATATAGAATTATAACTTAGCTATTTTATGGCCATTAGCAACTTAGAATCCTTCATGCTAAACACATGTTCATATAGGAATACTTTCTATCAATAATATTAATTTCAAAATGTATATTTTGAATATATTTGTTCGTTATGATTACTTTGTTTTCATATGTCTTCTTTTTTTACTGAATATTAGAATTAATGAATTGAAAGAAAATTCAGATATTTGTTTGATAACAATATGTTTTAAGAAATCCTATTTGAAATTAAACTAACTTTTGGGACTTCATATTAAAAGGATTTGTTTTTACAAGGCATTACTTTTCAGGAATTCAAAACATGTATAACTAGCTTATGAATTTCTCTTTTTTGTTTTTTTTGCTATGAATTTCTTTTTTTTTTTTTTCTATAGGAAGTTGAGTGTATTTCTTAGCTTTTATTAAGGGCGCTAAATAACCGCTATAATGCTTACCAACCTATAAACACTTCTGCCTAACTAAATTTAAGACTGTAAAAAGAACCGCAATTTTAATCGGAAATTCTCCGTAAAAATATACTGTTCTTAGCTGTATTTCAGTAAATACAGGCGACCATAATTTTTACCCTACTTTGTTATTATCTTTTACGGATTGGTGATTGTAATATCACTCCTTTATGTAAATATATCTGTTTTCAAAACGGTAAATGCCTGGCAACATTTATTCCAAGATTTTAACCGTTTTTAATGCAAATTTTTAAGTGTATATAACTAACCCATGGGGTAGAGCCCGTCTAGAGGAGCAAACTCTAAGAGGTAGATTCTATATATCAGAACCAATTCCTGAGAGTAGCGGAAAGCGGGTCTGTCATGCGTTAGGCATTGATCATAAATATTCGGAGCATAAAAATTATGATGACCAGTCCGTTTCACTTGCCGACTTTCACTTTTTTTTACGTCTCATAGGATTTCTCTTATTTCAGGGACCTTATTCTCACGTATATACTCGTATACACATGCAAGTATACGGTATATTTATATATGCATCCTACGGACAAATACACGCCACACGTAAAGGCATGAGTAAATATACGTTAATGGTTAATTGATTTTAAGAATATTTATTATGACGAAGACTGTCGTTTTTATAAGTCTTGTCATGATCCATTTGTACGGTTGAGTGGCTCCTGGGCCTATGTTTCTAGATGCAAATACCGCGAAAGATATTTTGATTGCCCTTCGATTTGATTTTCAAATCTACATTTTGAAACATGCCACTTGGGGAAACCCCTAAGTGGTGTAGGTGTATATGTCGAAGGTGTAGGATGAGTAAGTGCGTGTAATTACTTCTGCCAAAGAAGTTGGAAGGAAGTTATGTTTTACCCCCTTTGTATGTGAGTTTGTGTGTTTGTTTGTGAACAGCTTCCTGGCCGCAATATTAATTTAGTCATGTAGTCACCCGAACACTCGTACCAATGTCTACTTGTTATCATCAATCAAGAAAACAAGTATTTTCATCCTTCGGTAAAGTTTTCGTACCGCGTGTGGTCAACAATGTCCGAAACTAGTTTCGTTCAATCGGTTGGTCGAAGCATGCGAACAGGAAACTATGCGGATCTCGGGTGTCACGACTCTCCTCGGTGTTCCAGGACTTTTGATGCTGACAGCGCGATGAAGGTTGAGAGCGTGATTCTCTCTCTCTCTCTCTCTCTCTCTCTCTCTCTCTCTCTCTCTCTCTCTCTCTCACACACATTACACACACACACACACACACACACATATATATATATATATATATATATATATATATATATATATATATATATATATATACACACAACACTGATATACAGCTTGTCTGTTGCAAAGGAAGATCAATCCAAATGGTCAGAAATTCGATTTAGCAAATATAATGACAATCCATATATGGGTATTAACGTTGGTTTTACTTCCATGACAGTCGTACCAAGTGAAAATTCTCTCTCTCTCTCTCTCTCTCTCTCTCTCTCTCTCTCTCTCTCTCTCTCTCTCTCAGCTTTCCATTTTCCGTTGATTATAGATCAAACACCTAAACGTGTTACCATTTCACGTTATTTCAATTATACTTTCCAACATTTCAACGGTCCAAAAAACATGCTGTAATAAATACGCGTCAAATCTGAAGTAACCTTGAAATTTTAGTCGGTCTCGAATCACTAACTTCCTTTCACGTATTCTCAGAAATCGTAATCTATTTCACGTATCTCCTTCCAGACGGTAAGGACCAGAATCGCTGCATAATGTAACGGGAGTTTCGACCTAACGCAACGTCATCGGCAGACTTTTGGTGGATATGATCGTGAACGGGGAGAGAGAGAGAGAGAGAGAGAGAGAGAGAGAGAGAGAGAGAGAGAGAGAGAGAGAGAGAGAGAGACGGGGGGAGGGGTAAAAGTTGATCGCATCACGGTGTTTGATGAGTATCTTGCCGATGATGTCAGGTATAAGATACGCTTATTTTTTTCTAATATTATGACTCTGGTGTCAGAGAAGAGGTTTTATAATAAAAGAAATCCGAATATCATGTTAGTCATGAAATTGCGCTTTATAAAATAGTAAAACATAAAAGCAAATGACGAAAAGTTAATTACATTAGAATAATGAAATGAAACAAATTAAGGTAACTGAATTAATCAAAGTAAAATGATAAAAAATAACAATTATGATTAAAGAGATAAATGAAATTGAGAATACAGTACCCTTGAATAAATGAAAATCTATCTTGATAAAAAAAATTACCAAATGAAAACAATAAAATTAAACAAACTAAAATAATAAAAATTAAGGAAATGCAATTAATAAAAGAAAAACAAATAATAAATTAATTAAAAAAACAACAAATATTGGAAAAAAGAAATAAATAAAATCGAGAATAACAGTACCCAAGAAATAGTTAAAATTTTATCTTGATTAAAAATTTTATCAAATGAAAGCAATGAAATTAAACAAACTAAAATAACAAAAATTAAGGAAATGCAATTAATAAAAGAAAAACAAATAATAAATAAATTAATAAACAACAAATATGAATAAAGAAATAAATAAACTCGAGATAAACAGTACCCAAGAAATAATTAAAATTCTATCATGATAAAAGATTATCAAATGAAAGAAATGAAATTAAACAAACTAAAATATTAAAAATTAAGGAAATGCAATTAATAAAAGAAAAACAAATAATAAATAAATTAATAAACAACAAATATGAATAAAGAAATAAATAAACTCGAGATAAACAGTACCCAAGAAATAATTAAAATTCTATCTTGATTAAAGATTATCAAATGAAACCAATGAAATTAAACAAACTAAAATAATAAAAGTTAAGAAAATGCAATTAATAAAAGAAAAACAAATAATAAATAAATTAATAAACAACAAATATGAATAAAGAAATAAATAAACTCGAGATAAACAGTACCCAAGAAATAATTAAAATTCTATCATGATAAAAGATTATCAAATGAAAGAAATGAAATTAAACAAACTAAAATATTAAAAATTAAGGAAATGCAATTAATAAAAGAAAAACAAATAATAAATAAATTAATAAACAACAAATATGAATAAAGAAATAAATAAACTCGAGATAAACATTACCCAAGAAATAATTAAAATTCTATCTTGATTAAAGATTATCAAATGAAACCAATGAAATTAAACAAACTAAAATAATAAAAGTTAAGAAAATGCAATTAATAAAAGAAAAACAAATAATAACTAAATTAAAAAACAACAAATATGAATAAAGAAATAAATAAAATCGAGATAAACATTACCCAAGAAATAATTAAAATTCTATCATGATAAAAGATTATCAAATGAAAGAAATGAAATTAAACAAACTAAAATATTAAAAATTAAGGAAATGCAATTAATAAAAGAAAAACAAATAATAACTAAATTAAAAAACAACAAATATGAATAAAGAAATGAATAAAATCGAGATAAACAGTACTCAAGAAATAGTTAAAATTCTATGTTGATAAAAGATTATCAAATGAAACCAATGAAATTAAACAAACTAAAATAATAAAAATTAAGGAAATGCAATTGGTAACAGAAAAACATATAAATTAATTAAAAAACAACAAATATGAATAAAGAAATAAATAAAATCGAGAAAATTACCCAAGAAATAATTAGAATTCTATCTTAACATCATCAGAAGTCCAGCGTTTCTCTGATACCATTTCCTTCAGAAACAATAGATTTCGATGGTGACTTTCGTTTCCTTTCGCTTTCCTTTCTCTGCAGGAGGGAAGTTTCTCTTTTGTCTTTCGAAAACAATACTCTTTTTAATCTTATCTTTGCAGGAAATGTCACTTTCCCCAATATCAAAGTGAGATTTCTCCTTTTCACATCTCGATTTCTTGAGTTTTACTCGATACGAGTATGTGTGTATGTATGCGTGGGCTTATTTGTTGAGATTCATTAAGATGATAATAATAATAATAATAATAATAATAATAATAATAATAATTATTATTATTATTATTATTATTATTATCATTATTAGCTTGTTTCCTTTCCTCACTGGGATATTTTTCCCAGTTGGAGCCCTTGGGCTTATATAATTTTGCTTTTCCCACTAGGGTTGTGGTTTGGCTAATAATAAGAGAAACCAACAAGGAAAAACAGCCCAATAAGGAAAGTAAATATGTCCGTAAACTTAGATCTAAATTGTATGTAATCATACTTACATATTCTGTATTAAAAGACGCAGTAATGCTAAGAGACGTTAGATTTACATTAGTAGAAATAATGTAAGAATCAATCTCATAAAACAAGGTAAAAATAAATTATGTAATAAAAAATGCGAACAGAGACGTGTCTTCTGTTTAACGCAGAAATAATGTCTAAATCAAGGTCTACAAAACACAAAGTCTATTCAGTCTATAGGATCTACCCATCTTCGTTCCAAAACGGACCGCGATCTGCACACGGTGAATCTGTGACGTCACGTCAATGCTGAAGTTTAATCAAGTAGATTTCTAAGTACTTCTTTTTAATCATAGGATTCCTTTTTTCAAATTGTGTCGTTCTATATTACCATATTCTTGCTTAAGTGACTGTAAGAAAAATAATCATTGGTAAGTGTAAATATACATACAAGCAATGTGATTTCAATTTGAGAGGTTTTGAAATTGCAACACATACACACACACACACACACACACATATATATATATATATATATATATATATATATATAATATAATATATATAATGCGTGTGTGTGCGCGCGTGTGTGCAGGTTCGTGTGAGCGCACGCGGGGGGGGGGGGGGTGTGTATTTGCATGTGCGCGTGTGAATATTCTCCCTTCCAATGCACAGGAAGAAAAAGAAAGGCTTTGACGAAGCAGTCGGAATGTTATTAGCATTGCAAATATTTCGTCCCATCTTTCTGACATTATAAGCTTGAGGGTTCCCTTTTCTCATGGGGCTATTTTCCCCGTTGGAACCCTTGGGCTAATAGCATCCTGCTTTTCCAACTAGTTAGTTGTAGTAATAATAATAATAATAATAATAATAATATGGACGTAACTATAGGAGTTAAATCACACTGGAAAACACACACTGAAACCAAAACTGGACCAGCATGGAAATTCCATGACACTTTCTAAGGCGTTGCCAATTTTTTTTTTTTTAATGGTTCTATTTGACCTTGCATCAGTAGCTCGCCAGTCTGCTCCAACCTCCCCCCCCCCCCCCCCCCACTACTACCAGATCCTCGCACCTGCTCAACAACAAACAAGGGTGTGGTGAGGAGAGCAACTTCGTACCTAAGCTGTCCTGTCTCGCATCCAACTTTGAGAGGAAGGGTCGAATGATCAGATCTCCTCAGTAACAGTAAGATTGAAAATATATCTAAAATAAAATCGGTCAGCTAATGTATTTTCAATAATGTTAAGTGATAATGAATAAAATATCTATTGTGTATTTGTAGTAGAAAGTTTAAAGTTTTACAGAATACTAAAAGCACCGAAAACATTATCGTTTTTGTTATTGTGTATTGTGTATTGTTTTTTTTTTTTTTTTTTTTTTTTTTAATAACTCGAACGAGCTTTAAGAGGCTACCTTTCAAAACCATTATACTAACTTGTTCATTACTGAAACGATGCATGTATTAGATGACACTAATAGGTCAGTATAGTAAATGAATAAGTGATTAAAATAATTAAGATAACGTCGGGGAACAATGATGTTTACTCATCGCCATTATCAGCAATGCTTTACTAGTCAGGGCCGTTCATACTAGGTTGGATTGCTGTGAGCGATCAGACGAAAATCTCTAACTGTCACCAATCCGCACTGGGCCACGTGGTGATTAAAACTGGCCAAACACCAGACATAAACTGACATGTCTGAGGCCTTTTTACTGCAGTGGACTAGAAACAGTTGCATTTGTTTTTGGAACAGAACTCCTTTGCTAGTAAGTACAGTATATCAAATATAAGGGTAAAAAAAAGGTTGAATTCTAGATATGAATAAATGACACAATTCTTACCAGATACGATTTTTCTTTTGGTTGGGGTAGAGGGAACTGAAATAATGTAAATTCAAAAAGTGTGAAGAGAGAAATCGCCTTTTTTACGCTCATCTGAAATTCAAATCAGGCCTTAAAATACTCTCAACAGAGAGGTTTAGATAGAACCGTCTTCTCTCTGCTGTTTTTTTCCATTTTTTGAGTTCCTGCAAAACGGGATCTTCTTTTTGTAAGCAAGTGACGTTTATTAAAACCTCTTAATCTTACTGCCTCGTGATCAGATTAGGAATGCGAGTCACTTGTCTTCAAGGGATTATTCGTTAGTTAGGTCATGCAGTTGAGAGAGGAAAAAAAACTAGAACTTTACTTGAAGGGCAGCTTTTCTGGTCCTATACAGCAGGGGAACCCTACTCTCCACAGGAACCTCACAGTCATTATATCATGTTCGTTCGAAAACATTTAACATTTCACAACGTATATTGCTCGTTTATTGTCAAATCTACACTATCGAAGCACCTAGAGAACAAGAAAGTCTTCAGTTTCCTCTTGAAAGCTTTAATAGTATCTTCTGTCTTTCGAATGTCAAGTGTGAACTTGTTGTATGGTTTCGGGGCCGCATATTTAGAGGCTCTAGATCCCAAAGTAAACATATATCTAGGTTCCAATAAATTGAAACCATCTGTAACTATTCTCATTATTGAAATAGTGCTAAGATATTGTTAAGAGATTTTTTTTTAGTTCAATTAATGAACTAAAAACGATGTCAAAGTAGTTGAAACTGATAAGATAATATTAGTTTATGGTTTAGGCCCGATTTGGCAATTGCATTCAGTGCCTGACTATAATATACGAGTAAAAAGAACTAAAAGTTTACATGTGTGTATATGAAACAATGCCTTGTAAGCACAAAAGGAAAACTAAACGGTAAAAGAGAGAATCCCTTACTGATGCAAGTTTAAGAACTGACCCCTGTTCTTGGAATGACATGAGCTAAACTAATCGACACAAGAGATGTGACACGATTTCCACCGCCCTGTCCTACTTTAGATCTCAAGCGAGTGGTCAGACTTTGCCTTACATAGGACCTCACACAAAGAAGAATACACAAAGGCACAAACGTACACCCGTTAAGCCAAAGCACTCCCAATTCACTAAACATAGGTTTACACATACTTTCTGCATGCACAAACGTACACCCATTTACCCAAAGCAAACCCTTACCATACACATAGGCCTACAGATTTCTGATTATAACTTCATTATTATAGATCAACCAGCTGTTGGTTGTTTTGATAATATATGTCTTTATATATACGATTTTATATTCAATACATTCATGTGTGGGCTTGTGTTCCTCCCGTGACTCTATTGTTCTCTCGGGCTACACAGAGACCCATAGGAGCCTTAGTCCCAACAGTATCTAGCAATCATTGCTGGTCACCCATCTAAAATCTAACTAGATTTAGCGTTACTTAATTTGGCTTATTACCTAATGATGAAATACTGAGGTAGGCAGAGAATATTGTATAATGATACTAAGACTTTTTTCCTTCTTTCAAAGCTAAGAAAACTTGATATATGCAAGAGTCATTCAAACACGCTCTGGACAAAAAAATTGAGATTATTTACAGGTACATTTACTAATTCAACTCTACAGCTGTAATGATATCTTATTTACGGATCATACCCTCTAATAAAACGTATTTACTACAGTAGTATTAAGTAGAAAATACAGATGACAAAAATGTGAAATCTTTCTCGGAACCCGGCCATTTCACAGTCGAGCGAACTCCAGTTGAAGTTAAAAAAAAAAAAAAAGAAAATACTGGATTCTCGTGATCTGTTTAGCTTTGCCTTGAAGATTTGCTTGTTGCTGTCTAAAGCGAGCAGTGAAATCTACATATAACTGTAACAGCTGCCTTCCATTTCAAAATATCTCTTTTTGGTCATTTCTTGTTTGCTTGCATCGTATGGAATTTTCTCCATAACTTATTTCATTTTTTTTTTATTCAGTATCTATATTTTGCACAATTTTTCAACCGGATATTTCCGCTGGCAATCTCGCCTTTTCTTATACCAAGCTTCTTACTGAGGTTAATCCGGCCAAAGGGAATTTCAAACTGCCATCTAGTGGGCATTCCTACAAACCATTTTTTGACTATCTTATGAAGTTTCTTTTGTTGTATAAGATAACTGTTTATATCTACGATATCTTCGGTACATTTAAACATGCAATTCGACCTTTCTATAATTATCTACTTAATAACCCTCTGGCAAACCGGCATTCAACTACATACATCTTTCCATTCTTTCGTACTCTAAATTCTCTCTCTCTCTCTCTCTCTCTCTCTCTCTCTCTCTCTCTCTCTCTCTCTCTGAAATATATCATTCATTATGGTTATGGATGATGATCACGCGCTCTGCTAATGCGTACCTACGTCAGAAACCAGTTTTAGAAAAGCGATCATTGAGGTCGGAAAAGCTTACGGCTTGGTATGGAAATTTCTATTTCTGGATGTCTCTATTCTTCAAGGGAGAAGAAACATAAATACGAAGAATAAACAGTTAACCTGGAAAAAAAAATAAATTGAATGTGTCAAAACATGAGAAACGGTACCCTAGGGTTACTAACTGTTGTAGAGTCTCTCTCTCTCTCTCTCTCTCTCTCTCTCTCTCTCTCTCTCATTAATGGGATACAGTAGATCTGGTTTAGTGGAATGCTTCTTTTTTATAAGGCTAACTGATATATGGAAAATTTATGAGAGAGAGAGAGAGAGAGAGAGAGAGAGAGAGAGAGAGAGAGAGAGAGAGATCTGAAACCAGTTTAATCCCAAATATATATCTATCTACACATACACACACAACATTCATACATCAACAACAAAAAATGGAGCCGTTTCTAGTCCGCTGAAGGACAAAGGCCTCACACACACACACACACACACACACACACACACACACATATATATATATATATATATATATATATCGATTAAAACTTGGACCTCACCCAGATAAGTATTTACAGCTCCTCCAGAGTTGTTCGTAAGTGGAGCACTAACGCTATAATTTATGGCTCAGTCAGCTTTTGCTCGTCATTATGCGATCTTGGCGTTCCGAATGAGAATTTAGTAGTTGTTACAGCACAAAGAATTGGATTACTTAATGACTTACATCTTAAGAGTCAGATTTCGCTTTTAGGATTCTAATTATGAATGTCTGAGTTTCTTGAGTTGAGGTGACTTTTCCTCTTCGTATTTAAAAGTTAATATATATATATATATATATATATATTATATACACACACACACACACACACACACACATATATATATATATATATATATATTTGAGTCTATATGATATTCAACTTATATGTGAATTGGGTATAAAATGTACTTATTTCTTATATATATATCTAGTAAATAGATTATAAATAAAAAACTGTAAATAAAGTCAATTTTCAATAACAATATAAAAAAATGGATTACCTGATAAAATGGATCGGAATACGAAGTCCAATAAAAACAATGTATTGGCAGAATTTGCCTTAATTTCTTATGTATATTGTAAATAGATTATAAATAAAGAAGTCAATAAAGTTTATTTTCGGTAACAATATACAAAAAAATGGATTATCTAGTAAAATGCATCGGAATACGAAGTCCAATAAAAACAATGTATTGGCAGTATTTGCCTTTATTTCATACTTATATTGCAAGTATATAATAAATAAAGAATTGTAAATAAAGTGAATTTTCGGAGGAATAAACCAAAATAAAAAAAGTATGTACCGAAGTGTTACGTACTTGATTTCTAATTACGTAATTACAGGGTCTCAAGAAACATCGCAAGCGAAAGTCCGCAGTTTGTTAAGATTCTCGCTTGACTACTAGATGTAACCAGAGTTGAAGTAATTCCTAAATTTCTGTTTTAGAGACGTTTTATAATCCAAATTATTTCTTATATATCGCTGACGTATTATAATATATTGTTGATTATCATTAGTACAATGATATCTTATCTTTAAGGAGCCATTATATTTTTCAATAAAAGTTAAATATATTATGAAATTCTAACAGAATTATCAACGGCAAAATTACTTTTCTTCCATTAATTTCAAAAACTCTTATTCAACAAATTCTCTCATAAAATAAGAATTTTCTTAATAAAAATAAATAAAAGATAATGAAATTCCAACAGAACTATCAATGAAATTACTTTTCTTTTGTTAATTTCGACTCTTAATAAACAAATTATCTCATAAAATACGAAAAAATAAATACCTACGTAAATATATATAGAAAATAAATATAAATGTAATAAAACAAGTAAATGGATCGATAATAAGTATTTAGATAGATAACTGAATAGATCAATAAATAGACTGAAAGATATATTATAATTCAACTACTTGAAATACGAGTATAATACAGTAATAAGAAAATAAGATCTTAAAGATAAACAGTCAAATACATAAACAAATAAGAAAAATGTGTAAATAAATAAATAAAACTTTTCTCTAATTCCTTTCAGCATTGCAATTGCTGCTAAACTTATTTGGAAAAAGAAACTTTGGGAAATTTCATCTTTACAAGATAAACACTATAAACGGGAATACATGCATTATACAAGTGTTGCCATCTAGGTGCATACTGTTAAACGGACGAAGTGGATCATGGTTTAGTGACCCAGGCCTTACAGAAAAGATTGCAGGGTGAGAGAGAGAGAGAGAGAGAGAGAGAGAGAGAGAGAGAGAGAGAGAGAGGATGTAATAACTTGAATGCATATAATGAAGCGACGTATAACATAGGTGAGGCATCCGAGATACTGCTAAGCCAATGTTCCTACAATTCTATTGATTCATCGATTTTGTTAAGGTACCGAAGATGGTATAAAAAAAAATTAAATATGAACAGAATAGACGAAGAGGCGAATAAAAGGAGAAAAAAAAACGTCTGAATCTTAAAAGAATAATTGGATCCATTATTCCAGTTCGTCGGTTCGATACTGCAAAAAAAAAAAAAAAAAAAAAAAAAAACTTTCTTCGTTTCCTCTCAGCAGTTAAGAGATGTCTATTGCGAGATTCTATGGGTGACAACTAGACCAGACAGACGTTGGAGTGCCCGCAATGAGCAAAAGTCCAAGATAGTCTTTATAAAATTAGTCTATGAATTACACATCTGTTTGAGTCTGTATGCTTCAATTTATCTGTACGGACAATAGATTTGTAAAAAGATATTTTCTTTCTATGTTAATCATCAACAGGAGATTCCTTGAATACCTTGTATCTAAAGTTACATTTCTTGCTAAATGTAAGACAAAGTGGAATGTGTAATAACTTGAACTCAAAAAGTCAGAAAAATTATTTCTACCTTCTTACTCTACATTTGCATATTACATTCAAGAGGTAAATGTCAAGAGAGAGAGAAAAAAAAAGTAAATAAAAAAATAAACAAGAGAAAAAGCAACAACAAAAAGAAGAAATAAATGGTAGAGCAGCTTACCTTAAAGTTATGAGAATGACCTTTTCTGTATTTAGAAGCCCCCCCCCACAAAAAAAAAAAAAAAAAAAACATAAATGATATATAATCAGTCCAGGAAAATTTATTACTTAGTAGATCCAGGAAATCAGAACAAATCTTTTAAACACGAATTTTAAGTTCAATGTACTTGGCCGTAGCGAGAGATTGCTACATTTTCTAAGTGTTGTCATGCAAACTCTCTCTCTCTCTCCCTCCCTCTCTCTCTCTCTCTCTCTCTCTCTCTCTCTCTATGTACATCATTCATCTCCTTTATTGTTTTTTTACACTTTCCTTCTACCCTTCATTCCCTGTCCCCTTTTCTATATCTTTATTTATCATCTCTCTCTCTCTCTCTCTCTCTCTCTCTCTCTCTCTCTCATATCCTTCATTTTTCTCTCTAGTCTCACTCCATCCTCCTTAACCAATCACGTTTTATCTTACCTTTCTTCAATTCCATGTATCCTCTTCTTTACCATTCTCTCTCTCTCTCTCTCTCTCTCTCTCTCTCTCTCATATCCTTTATTTTTCTCTCTAGTCTCCCTTCATCCTCCTTAACCAATCACGTTATATCTTACCTTTCATCAATTTCCTTCTCTCTCTCCCTCTCTCTCTCTCTCTCTCTCTCTCTCTCTCTCTCTAATGCAGCGATAAAGATAAAAATAAACCACTTCCTTTCCAGACGCCACAAGTTATTCAACGTGCTAGTCAGGCAAAAAAAAAAATAAATAAAAAAAGATAGGTTACCGACAACGAGTCTCGAGAGCGAGGTTACATCATCCTGGGTTTTTCCAGACTGGACCCGTGTGTAGACTATTATAAATCAGTTTCTTCCGCACGATTTTTTTTTACTTCCCTTGAGAGAAAGAATTGCATCTAGTGGCTTGCGCATTAAACTTTACGGCGCTTGGGCCAGGGATGCCATTCATCGGAGGTGAAGTAGAGATTTGATAAGTGTGTGTAAAGTTTATGCATTGGATTTTACGGGGCGCTTGGGCCGGGGTTGCTATTCATAGGAGGTAAAGTACAGGTTTAATAATAGTATCTAAAGTTTGTGCACTAAATTTTATGGTGCTCTTGGGCCAGGGATGCCATTCATCGGAGGTGAAGTAGAGGTTTGATAAGTGTGTGTGAAGTTTGTGCATTGGATTTTACGGGGCGCTTGGGCCAGGGATGCCATTCATAGGAGATAAAGTACAGGTTTAATAATTGTATCTAAAGTTTGTGCACTGAATTTTATGGGGCGCTTGGGCCAGGTATGCCATTCAGCGGAGGTAAAGTAGAGTTTTAAGAATTGTGTGTAGAGTTTGTGCATTGGATTTTACGGTGCGCTTGGGCCAGGGATGCCATTCATAGGAGATAAAGTACAGGTTTAATAATTGTATCTAAAGTTTGTGCACTGAATTTTATGGGGCGCTTGGGCCAGGTATGCCATTCAGCGGAGGTAAAGTAGAGTTTTAAGAATTGTGTGTAAAGTTTGTGCATTGGATTTTACGGTGCGCTTGGGCCAGGGATGCCATTCAGCGAGTATTTCAAGAATAAAACTTGACTTGAAAAAAAAAAAAAAAAAAACACAACCTCATTTCATCTTTTCTTACTATTATACGCGACCCTTAAAAAATGACAGCTAAATATTTAGACAGAAATGTACACACACACACACACCACCTCCTCACCAGGGTGTGATTACTCTCCCTCCTCCCTACCGAGGGACAGGGAGAGCTGGGCTGACGGGAAGATGCATATACAGTATATATATATATATATATATGTGTGTGTGTGTGTGTGTATATATATATATATATATATACACATATATGTATGTGTATATATATATATATATATATATAATAGTATAGCCAAGATAATTGCCCTTTATTATATAAGGGCGATTGTGTGTGTGTTTTCAAACCTTACTTTGAAACAAATATTTTAAATTTTTTCCGCTACTGTGTACAGTCCCACAGTCCTACATAGCGCAAATCAGGCACATCGACTTTCCTATTATAAATCATCAGTGATTTCTAAAGCAGGGGTCTAGCAGTCTCACTTCTTTTCCACTTTTTGATTTGTCTTTCGTTTTGAAACAAAGATATCTTCTACGATATTATAAAAAACTTCATAAATTATACTATATATTGTATTATCTATCATTTAAACTGATATCGTATACGATATTATATGAAAACTTCATAAATTTTCAGTATTATATTATCTATCAATTTTTTAAGTCATATATTTGTTTCTGTTTTCTTTTATGAAAGGAGAACAACTACATTATAACATATGAAGGTAAAAAACTTGCAACATCGCTTAGGGGTTAAGAGCGAGCAGCCGTTGGTCATAATAAAGTAGCTAAGAAAGGAAATGATTACTATATTCTTTTACTCTCTATCACAGGAATAAGGATGGCATTGATATTATTTGGGTCACATGACCTGCCCAAGGCCGAGGGGGGGGGGGGGGCAGACGGGGGTGTGGGAAGCGATTTAGCACAAATAAAGGTATTAGATAGTTTACCAGTTTATTGTTTTGCGTAATTATTTACCTTGAACCATTAAATAAAACAAAATACATTAATCAAATTTCTCAATAAATTGTTTGTAAACCATCCTAAGATTCCTTACCATCTTCAAATACCAAATCGATTATATGGGCTACATCTCAGTGTCGTGTATTGTATTAGCGAACTATTTCCCTTAAACTCTTAAATAAAATAAAACAAATAGATTAAATCTCTCAAGAAATTATTCATAAATAATCATAAGATTTCCTTACCATTTTCAAATACCAAATCATACACGTCATTACAGTGTAATCATGGTATACCAGTGCATTATACTGGAAAATTATTTTCTTTAAACCATTGAATAAAACAAAAGAAATAAATTAAATCTCTTAAAAAACTGTTTATTCCTTATCATATTCAAACACCAAACCATGTTAGGTTATCTCAGTGTGATCCTGCCTTTGCAATTGCAACGTGGTTTGATGTGCGACAAGAGAGAACGAAAAAGAATAAATGAAAAGAATGATGGAGGAAATTTGCAAAAAATATGATGATGTCATTCGTAACAGAAATTTGGTCAGGGAAATCAAACATTCATATATTATTTATCAGATGAGTTGTATACATTTACCAGCAACTAACGTCGTCGTTTTTTCTTTTCTGACATATTTTGAAAATAAAGTCTGGCATATCTCAAAAATAAAGTCTGATATGTTTAAAAATAAAACTTAAGTGGTTTATGAAAAAAAATTCCAGGAATTTTATCCATCCTGCGTTGTAGAGGGATGCGCGATGCTAATTTATTTATTTATTTATTAATTTTTATACGTAAACATGGTGACTGACTGAGTCTTGCTAGAGCCTCCCACGAGAGTCTGAGGGTTTACGATCTTATGGCGGTTCTAATCTAAAGTAGAGATCTGAGCATAGGGGTCACATCCATGCCTAACAAAGGCTTGAAAACCAAGAGACTAAGAACAATACAATGTTAAAAAATTTGCCGTAAAAAACCGGTAAAATCCTGGAATAAATGTTGCCAGATATTTACTGTTTTAAAAAAAACGGATATATTTAAATGACATTGCCCTAGAGACTGACCATATTTCATATGATCAGCGCCCAAACCCCCTCTCCACCCATGCTAGGACCAGGGAGGGCCAGGAAAATGGCTGTTGATGACTCACAGATAGAAGTATAGGCTCCCCCAAACCCCTCGACCTTAGCTCACAAGGATGGTTAGGTTGCAGACGCTAATGTCACTAACGAGACTGAGCGAGACTCGAACCCCCGACTGGCAAACACCAGGCAGAGACGTTACCAATCAGGCCACAACAACCCAAAGGAGAGATATTACGGTCACCAACCCGTAAAAGATAATAACATAGTAGGGTAAAATTACAGTCGCCTGTATTTTACCGAAATATGCCTGAGAAGAACAGTATATTTCTACGGAGAATTTCTGATTATTTTTTTTTTTTAAACGGTGTAGATAAGGAATTTTCCTTGTTTACTTGAGGAAAGTTAAAATTAGAGCAAAGTTCAATGTACGTGTAGCCTCAGCATAATTTAGCCGGTATTTTTATTATCCTTTGTTTAAAGATAAATCCAAGGAGATTAGCTCTAGCTATTTTAAATTTTAAGGAATTTGATTTAAATCTTGGAATTCGGGTAGTCATTAGCGGCAATTTCTGCATAATTCTCTGTTGACAAAAGTTCCTTAAAATGAGTTTAATGAGATCTGTACCATAACCCGAAATAATTTTGATTAGGTTTTGGGTTTTATAATAAATAATGTGACCAGAGTCGCGCTTTTAGGTGGGACAGTCCCGCTTTTCAACATCTGTCTCGCTTTTTTTAAAGCTAGAAAAATGTCCCACTTTTCTTTTAATCTTTTGTGAGTTATGTCCCACTTTGTTCAGGTTTGTCTCGCTTCTTTTTTTGTCTTACAAAAAGAAAACTATCCTCCTTTTAATGGAATAATATTGATATTGCGTTTATTTTTGTCCCTTTTACAGAAACAAAATCTGGTCACATTAATAATAAACGATGGTAGCTCGTGGCAGAATGCAAAGGAGGAATGTTGAACTTGTAGGCATCACACAAGCGAAGACATAAAACTCGCTAAACAAAACGTGTTGCATCTGAAGCTATATTAACAATAAGAAACCGCGATTTAAAACGGTTCCGATATGATAGACTATAGTCAATTCTTTTTACTGAGGCAGAATTGCACCGACTCGCAGGGGTGCCCTTTTAGCTCGGAAAAATGTCCTGATCGCTGATTGATTGAACAAGATAATTCTAACCAATCAGCGATCATGAAACTTTCCCGAACTAATAGAGCACCCCTGCGAGTCGTTGCAAATCTGTCTCACTTAAAAGAATTGACTGTAGTTGCATATTTTCCCTCCAGATAGAAGTAGAACAATCATCAGAGGAAATTTCTAAGGATTCTATTAAAGATAAGAATTTATCGTGGATTCAATCAGAGTTTCTAACGTCTGAACTTAAACGAAAGAAAGGTTCAGAAACTTTGCATCCCATTCTAAAATCTCTTGCAATGCTGAGAACAGGTCCCTGCTGTCTTTATATAAAACGTATATAAAAAGTACATAAAGTATATAAAATAAAAAAATGTATATATAGGCAAATGACAAACTATTAATTTCATCATCCAAATTAAAATTCTGGAAATAACCAGTTACTTTCTTTTTTATTCCGGGTTTCTCTGGAAGAAGACGGCTTTAAGTAATAGTTATTAGCGAACTAACAGTGTGGAAAATCGAGGCATGAGAGAGAGAGAGAGAGAGAGAGAGAGAGAGAGAGAGAGAGAGAGAGAGAGAGAGAGAGAGAGAGAGAGGGCAGGAGACGAAATAATTTATATCTAACTTTCTCATGTTAGAGAGAGATGATGGGGCACTTAATATTATATATATATATATATATATATATATATATATATATATATATATATATATATATATATATATATATATATATATATATATATATATATATATACATATACCAAGGAACTTCCCCCAATTTTGGGGGGTAGCCGACATCAACAAATGAAACAAAAAAAAAAGGGGACCTCTACTCTCTACGTTCCTCCCAGCCTATCTATATAGATAGATAGAATCAACTAATTTATATCTAACTCTACATATTAAAGGGTTAATGGATACTGCTAATATGAGAGAGAGAGAGAGAGAGAGAGAGAGAGAGAGAGAGAGAGAGAGAGAGAGAGAGAGAGAGAGAGAGAGAGAGAGAGAGAGAATGTACTCTCAAGAGGTAGGTAACTGCATTATGGTCATGTACGCACTATCAAAACGTTTAGCTATGCCAGACAAAACTGCTTTAATGTATCCATAGAATGTATGGTTACAGGGGATGTATTGAAAAAAAAAAATTCCCCGGGGATCGAATTGAATACCTTCTATTGTAATTTTCATTTGTGTTCGCTTTCTCCTTTTCTATTATTATTTATTTCCCGAAATTCCTTTTCTTCACACACACACACACACACATATATATATACATATAAATTTATATATATATAAATATATATATATATATATATATATATATATATATATATATATATAT
>NC_090737.1:22579833-22594833 GCF_036898095.1 Palaemon carinicauda
GAAAAGGACTGAAAATTCGAGCACATTTCGAAAAATACGTTCAGTATTCGAACAAATACTTGAAAAAATCTGGCCAGTCACTGATCGAAAAAGGTATTGAACATTCATACAAACAAAAACTAAAAAAGATCGGTTCGAAAAGGCATTGAATATTCGAGCAAACAAAAACTAACTAGCTTGGATCGAATAGGTATTAAATATTAGAACAAACAAAAACTAACTAGCTCGAATCGAAAACTTATTGAATATTCGAACAAACAAAAACTAATTAGCTCGAATCGAAAACTTATTGAATATTCAAACAAACAAAAACTAATTAGCTCGAATCGAAAACTTATTGAATATTCGAACAAACAAAAACTAACTAAACTTGGTTCGAAAAGGTATTGAACATTCGAACTAATAAAAACTAACTAAACTCGGTTCGAAAAGGTATTGAACATTCGAACAAATAAAAACTAACTAAACTCGGTTCGAAAAGGTATTGTACATTCGAACAAATAAAAACTAACTAAACTCGGTTCGAAAAGGTATTGAACATTCAAACAAACAAAAACTAACTAAACTTGGTTCGAAAAGGTATTGTACATTCGAACTAATAAAAACTAACAAAACACGGTTCGAAAAGGTATTGAACATTCAAACAAACAAAAACTAACTAAACTTGGTTCGAAAAGGTATTGTACATTCGAACTAATAAAAACTAACAAAACACGGTTCGAAAAGGTATTGAACATTCAAACAAACAAAAACTAACTAAACTTGGTTCGAAAAGGTATTGTACATTCGAACAAATAAAAACTAACAAAACACGGTTCGAAAAGGTATTGAACATTCAAACAAACAAAAACTAACTAAACTTGGTTCGAAAAGGTATTGTACATTCGAACAAATAAAAACTAACTAAACTCGGATCGAAAAGGTACTGAACATTCGAACAAACAAAAACTAAATGGCTGGGATAAAAAGGCATTGAACATTCGAGCAAACAAAAACTAAAAAGTTTGAACCGAATAGGTATTGAACATTCAAACAAACAAAAACTAACTAAACTTAGTTCGAAAAGGTATTGTACATTCGAACAAATAAAAACTAGCTAAACTCGGTTCGAAAAGGTATTGAACATTCGAACAAATAAAAACTAACTAAACTCGGTTCGAAAAGGTATTGAACATTCAAACAAACAAAAACTAACTAAACTTGGTTCGAAAAGGTATTGTACATTCGAACTAATAAAAACTAACAAAACACGGTTCGAAAAGGTATTGAACATTCAAACAAACAAAAACTAACTAAACTTGGTTCGAAAAGGTATTGTACATTCGAACTAATAAAAACTAACAAAACACGGTTCGAAAAGGTATTGAACATTCAAACAAACAAAAACTAACTAAACTTGGTTCGAAAAGGTATTGTACATTCGAACAAATAAAAACTAACAAAACACGGTTCGAAAAGGTATTGAACATTCAAACAAACAAAAACTAACTAAACTTGGTTCGAAAAGGTATTGTACATTCGAACAAATAAAAACTAACTAAACTCGGATCGAAAAGGTACTGAACATTCGAACAAACAAAAACTAAATGGCTGGGATAAAAAGGCATTGAACATTCGAGCAAACAAAAACTAAAAAGTTTGAACCGAATAGGTATTGAACATTCAAACAAACAAAAACTAACTAAACTTAGTTCGAAAAGGTATTGTACATTCGAACAAATAAAAACTAGCTAAACTCGGTTCGAAAAGGTATTGAACATTCGAACAAATAAAAACTAACTAAACTCGGTTCGAAAAGGTATTGAACATTCAAACAAACAAAAACTAACTAAACTTGGTTCGAAAAGGTATTGTACATTCGAACTAATAAAAACTAACAAAACACGGTTCGAAAAGGTATTGAACATTCAAACAAACAAAAACTAACTAAACTTGGTTCGAAAAGGTATTGTACATTCGAACTAATAAAAACTAACAAAACACGGTTCGAAAAGGTATTGAACATTCAAACAAACAAAAACTAACTAAACTTGGTTCGAAAAGGTATTGTACATTCGAACAAATAAAAACTAACAAAACACGGTTCGAAAAGGTATTGAACATTCAAACAAACAAAAACTAACTAAACTTGGTTCGAAAAGGTATTGTACATTCGAACTAATAAAAACTAACTAAACTCGGATCGAAAAGGTACTGAACATTCGAACAAACAAAAACTAAATGGCTGGGATAAAAAGGCATTGAACATTCGAGCAAACAAAAACTAAAAAGTTTGAACCGAATAGGTATTGAACATTCAAACAAACAAAAACTAACTAAACTTAGTTCGAAAAGGTATTGTACATTCGAACAAATAAAAACTAGCTAAACTCGGTTCGAAAAGGTATTGAACATTCGAACAAGCAAATGAACCAACTAAGCTCCATTGCGTGATGACGGCACCCATCGGAAATAATTGAAATTGGAGACATCACGAAGCTCAAAGGATTTATAGAGGCAATTGAACTTTTCCTTTGTAACTTTTCGATTATTTCTTCTTTTTCTTGTTTGATGCTTGTTTCTAAAAAAGGAGAGAGATTGGGTTCTGGCCATGCACGTAAAAGGTTAGAAAGGTCATGAATGTTCTTAACACCGTCTTGTCATTAAGACTTAAGCAATAATCCACAGAATTTCCCCAGATATATAAAAATTGCATCTATTTACGGTTAATATTGTTCTGTGAATTCCTGTATTACTAATTAAAGATTTAAAGGCCGCTCATGAATGGCAGAGGCAAGGGACAATGACACTGCCCTATCAGTCAGGACAATGCCCTAGAGACTGACCATATACCATATGATCAGCGCCTAAGCTCCCTCTCCACCCAAGCTAGGACCAGGGAGGGTCAGGCAATGGCTGCTAATGACAGCAGATAGACCTATAGGCTCCCCCAAAACGCCCCATACTTAGCTCACAAGGATGGTAAGGTTGCAGACACTAAAGGAACTAACGAGTTTGAACGGGACTTGAACCCCCATCTAGCGATCACCAGGCAGAGACGTTATCAATCAGGCCACAACAACCCTATTATCATCTTTGTATAGTTAAGAGATGATGCCGCATTCATTTCAAAGAATCCTTTTCCACATGACTGCTTCCTCTTGAGAAATCCACTGTACCATATCATCCATGGCATTGCAAAAATTCTTACTTATCTAAAAAAAAAAAAGTAGTAAAATTGCAGTACCAAGGTGTTACAACATAAATTCTTACTTATTTTAAAAATAAGTAGTAAAATTGCGGTACTAAGGTGTTACAACATAAATTCTTCCTTATTTTAAAAATAAGTAGTAAAATTGCAGTACTAAGGTGTTACAACATAAATTCTTACTTATTTTAAAAATAAGTACTAAAATTGCAGTACTAAGGTGTTACAACATAAATTCTTACTTATTTTAAAAATAAGTAGTAAAATTGCAGTACTAAGGTGTTACAACATAAATTCTTCCTTATTTTAAAAATAAGTAGTAAAATTGCAGTACTAAGGTGTTACAACATAAATTCTTACTTATTTTAAAAATAAGTACTAAAATTGCAGTACTAAGGTGTTACAACATAAATTCTTACTTATTTTAAAAATAAGTACTAAAATTGCAGTACTAAGGTGTTACAACATAAATTCTTCCTTATTTTAAAAATAAGTAGTAAAATTGCAGTACTAAGGTGTTACAACATAAATTCTTACTTATTTTAAAAATAAGTAGTAAAATTGCGGTACTAAGGTGTTACAACATAAATTCTTCCTTATTTTAAAAATAAGTAGTAAAATTGCAGTACTAAGGTGTTACAACATAAATTCTTACTTATTTTAAAAAAAAGTAGTAAAATTGCAGTACTAAGGTGTTACAACATAAATTCTTACTTATTTTAAAAAGAAAGTAGAAAAATTGCAGTACTAAGGTGTTACAACATAAATTCTTACTAAATTAAAAAAAAGTAGTAAAATTGTGGTACTAAGGTGTTACAACATAAATTCTTCCTTATTTTAAAAATAAGTAGTAAAATTGCAGTACTAAGGTGTTACAACATAAATTCTTACTTATTTTAAAAATAAGTACTAAAATTGCAGTACTAAGGTGTTACAACATAAATTCTTACTTATTTTAAAAATAAGTACTAAAATTGCAGTACTAAGGTGTTACAACATAAATTCTTCCTTATTTTAAAAATAAGTAGTAAAATTGCAGTACTAAGGTGTTACAACATAAATTCTTACTTATTTTAAAAATAAGTAGTAAAATTGCAGTACTAAGGTGTTACAACATAAATTCTTACTTATTTTAAAAATAAGTAGTAAAATTGCAGTACTAAGGTGTTACAACATAAATTCTTACTAAATTAAAAAAAAAGTAGTAAAATTGCAGTACCAAGGTGTTACAACATAAATTCTTACTTATTTTAAAAATAAGTAGTAAAATTGCAGTACTAAGGTGTTACAACATAAATTCTTACTTATTTTAAAAATAAGTAGTAAAATTGCAGTACTAAGGTGTTACAACATAAATTCTTACTTATTTTAAAAAAAAGTAGTAAAATTGCAGTACTAAGGTGTTACAACATAAATTCTTACTTATTTTAAAAAGAAAGTAGAAAAATTGCAGTACTAAGGTGTTACAACATAAATTCTTACTAAATTAAAAAAAAGTAGTAAAATTGCAGTACCAAGGTGTTACAACATAAATTCTTACTTATTTTTAAAATAAGTAGTAAAATTGCGGTACTAAGGTGTTACAACATAAATTCTTCCTTATTTTAAAAATAAGTAGTAAAATTGCGGTACTAAGGTGTTACAACATAAATTCTTCCTTATTTTAAAAATAAGTAGTAAAATTGCAGTACTAAGGTGTTACAACATAAATTCTTACTTATTTTAAAAATAAGTAGTAAAATTGCAGTACTAAGGTGTTACAACATAAATTCTTACTTATTTTAAAAATAAGTAGTAAAATTGCAGTACTAAGGTGTTACAACATAAATTCTTACTTATTTTAAAAATAAGTAGTAAAATTGCAGTACTAAGGTGTTACAACATAAATTCTTACTTATTTTAAAAAATAAGTAGTAAAATTGCAGTACTAAGGTGTTACAACATAAATTCTTACTAAATTAAAAAAAAAGTAGTAAAATTGCAGTACCAAGGTGTTACAACATAAATTCTTACTTATTTTAAAAATAAGTAGTAAAATTGCAGTACTAAGGTGTTACAACATAAATTCTTACTTATTTTAAAAATAAGTAGTAAAATTGCAGTACTAAGGTGTTACAACATAAATTCTTACTTATTTTAAAAAATAAGTAGTAAAATTGCAGTACTAAGGTGTTACAACATAAATTCTTACTTATTTTAAAAAGAAAGTAGTAAAATTGCAGTACTAAGGTGTTACAACATAAATTCTTACTAAATTAAAAAATAAGTAGTAAAATTGCAGTACTAAGGTGTTACAACATAAATTCTTACTTATTTTAAAAATAAGTAGTAAAATTGCAGTACTAAGGTGTTACAACATAAATTCTTACTAAATTAAAAAAAAGTAGTAAAATTGCAGTACTAAGGTGTTACAACATAAATTCTTACTTATTTTAAAAAGAAAGTAGTAAAATTGCAGTACTAAGGTGTTACAACATAAATTCTTACTAAATTAAAAAAAAAAGTAGTAAAATTGCAGTACCAAGGTGTACAACATAAATTCTTACTTATTTTAAAAATAAGTAGTAAAATTGCAGTACTAAGGTGTTACAACATAAATTCTTACTAAATCAAAAAAAAAGTAGTAAAATTGCAGTACTAAGGTGTTACAACATAAATTCTTACTTATTTTAAAAAGAAAGTAGTAAAATTGCAGTACTAAGGTGTTACAACATAAATTCTTCCTTATTTTAAAAATAAGTAGTAAAATTGCAGTACTAAGGTGTTACAACATAAATTCTTACTAAATAAAAAAAAAAGTAGTAAAATTGCAGTACTAAGGTGTTACAACATAAATTCTTACTTATTTTAAAAATAAGTAGTAAAATTGCAGTACTAAGGTGTTACAACATAAATTCTTACTTATTTTAAAAATAAGTAGTAAAATTGCAGTACTAAGGTGTTACAACATAAATTCTTACTAAATTAAAAAAAAAAGTAGTAAAATTGCAGTACTAAGGTGTTACAACATAAATTCTTACTTATTTTAAAAAGAAAGTAGTAAAATTGCAGTACTAAGGTGTTACAACATAAATTCTTACTAAATTAAAAAAAAAAGTAGTAAAATTGCAGTACCAAGGTGTACAACATAAATTCTTACTTATTTTAAAAATAAGTAGTAAAATTGCAGTACTAAGGTGTTACAACATAAATTCTTACTAAATCAAAAAAAAAGTAGTAAAATTGCAGTACTAAGGTGTTACAACATAAATTCTTACCTATTTTAAAAATAAGTAGTAAAATTTCGGTACTAAGGTGTTACAACATAAATTCTTCCTTATTTTAAAAATAAGTAGTAAAATTGCAGTACTAAGGTGTTACAACATAAATTCTTACTAAATAAAAAAAAAAGTAGTAAAATTGCAGTACTAAGGTGTTACAACATAAATTCTTACTTATTTTAAAAATAAGTAGTAAAATTGCAGTACTAAGGTGTTACAACATAAATTCTTACTTATTTTAAAAATAAGTAGTAAAATTGCAGTACTAAGGTGTTACAACATAAATTCTTACTAAATTAAAAAAAAAGTAGTAAAATTGCAGTACTAAGGTGTTACAACATAAATTCTTACTTATTTTAAAAAGAAAGTAGTAAAATTGCAGTACTAAGGTGTTACAACATAAATTCTTACTAAATTAAAAAAAAAAGTAGTAAAATTGCAGTACCAAGGTGTACAACATAAATTCTTACTTATTTTAAAAATAAGTAGTAAAATTGCAGTACTAAGGTGTTACAACATAAATTCTTACTAAATCAAAAAAAAAGTAGTAAAATTGCAGTACTAAGGTGTTACAACATAAATTCTTACTTATTTTAAAAAGAAAGTAGTAAAATTGCAGTACTAAGGTGTTACAACATAAATTCTTCCTTATTTTAAAAATAAGTAGTAAAATTGCAGTACTAAGGTGTTACAACATAAATTCTTACTAAATAAAAAAAAAAGTAGTAAAATTGCAGTACTAAGGTGTTACAACATAAATTCTTACTTATTTTAAAAAAAGTAGTAAAATTGCAGTAATAAGGTGTTACAACATAAATTCTTACTAATTTAAAAAAAAAATAGTAAAATTGCAGTACTAAGGTGTTACAACATAAATTCTTACTAAATTAAAAAAAAAAGTAGTAAAATTGCAGTACTAAGGTGTTACAACATAAATTCTTACTTATTTTTAAAAAAAGTAGTAAAATTGCAGTAATAAGGTGTTACAACATAAATTCTTACTAAATTGAAAAAAAGTAGTAAAATTGCAGTACTAAGGTGTTACAACATAAATTCTTACTAAATTGAAAAAAAGTAGTAAAATTGCAGTACCAAGGTGTTACGACATAAATTCTTACTTATTTTAAAAATAAGTAGTAAAATTGCAGTACTAAGGTGTTACAACATAAATTCTTACTTATTTAAAAAAAAAAGTAGTAAATTGCAGTACTAAGGTGTTACAACATAAATTCTTACTAAATTAAAAAAAAAGTAGTAAAATTGCAGTACTAAGGTGTTACAACATAAATTCTTACTTATTGAAAAAAAAAGTAGTAAAATTGCAGTACTAAGGTGTTACAACATAAATTCTTACTAAATTAAAAAAAAAAGTAGTAAAATTGCAGTACTAAGGTGTTACAACATAAATTCTTACTTATTTAAATAAAAGTAGTAAAATTGCAGTACTAAGGTGTTACAACATAAATTCTTACTTATTGAAAAAAAAAGTAGTAAAATTGCAGTACTAAGGTGTTACAACATAAGTTCTTACTAAATTAAAAAAAAAAAAAGTAGTAAAATTGCAGTACTAAGGTGTTACAACATAAATTCTTACTTATTTAAAAAAAAGTAGTAAAATTGCAGTACTAAGGTGTTACAACATAAATTCTTACTAAATTAAAAAAAAAGTAGTAAAATTGCAGTACTAAGGTGTTACAACATAAATTCTTACTTATTGAAAAAAAAAGTAGTAAAATTGCAGTACTAAGGTGTTACAACATAAATTCTTACTTATTGAAAAAAAAAAGTAGTAAAATTGCAGTACTAAGGTGTTACAACATAAATTCTTACTTATTGAAAAAAAAAGTAGTAAAATTGCAGTAATAAGGTGTTACAACATAAATTCTTACTAAATTAAAAAAAAAGTAGTAAAATTGCAGTACTAAGGTGTTACAACATCAATTCTTACTAAATTTAAAAAAAAAGTAGTAAAATTGCAGTACTAAGGTGTTACAACATAAATTCTTACTTATTTTAAAAATAAGTAGTAAAATTGCAGTACTAAGGTGTTACAACATAAATTCTTCCTTATTTTAAAAATAAGTAGTAAAATTGCAGTACTAAGGTGTTACAACATCAATTCTTACTAAATTTAAAAAAAAAAGTAGTAAAATTGCAGTACTAAGGTGTTACAACATAAATTCTTCCTTATTTTAAAAATAAGTAGTAAAATTGCGGTACTAAGGTGTTACAACATAAATTCTTCCTTATTTTAAAAATAAGTAGTAAAATTGCGGTACTAAGGTGTTACAACATAAATTCTTCCTTATTTTAAAAATAAGTAGTAAAATTGCAGTACTAAGGTGTTACAACATAAATTCTTACTTATTTTAAAAATAAGTAGTAAAATTGCAGTACTAAGGTGTTACAACATAAATTCTTACTTATTTTAAAAATAAGTAGTAAAATTGCAGTACTAAGGTGTTACAACATAAATTCTTACTTATTTTAAAAATAAGTAGTAAAATTGCAGTACTAAGGTGTTACAACATAAATTCTTACTAAATTAAAAAAAAAGTAGTAAAATTGCAGTACCAAGGTGTTACAACATAAATTCTTACTTATTTTAAAAATAAGTAGTAAAATTGCAGTACTAAGGTGTTACAACATAAATTCTTACTTATTTTAAAAATAAGTAGTAAAATTGCAGTACTAAGGTGTTACAACATAAATTCTTACTTATTTTAAAAAATAAGTAGTAAAATTGCAGTACTAAGGTGTTACAACATAAATTCTTACTTATTTTAAAAAGAAAGTAGTAAAATTGCAGTACTAAGGTGTTACAACATAAATTCTTACTAAATTAAAAAAAAAGTAGTAAAATTGCAGTACTAAGGTGTTACAACATAAATTCTTACTTATTTTAAAAATAAGTAGTAAAATTGCAGTACTAAGGTGTTACAACATAAATTCTTACTAAATTAAAAAAAAGTAGTAAAATTGCAGTACTAAGGTGTTACAACATAAATTCTTACTTATTTTAAAAAGAAAGTAGTAAAATTGCAGTACTAAGGTGTTACAACATAAATTCTTACTAAATTAAAAAAAAAAGTAGTAAAATTGCAGTACCAAGGTGTACAACATAAATTCTTACTTATTTTAAAAATAAGTAGTAAAATTTCGGTACTAAGGTGTTACAACATAAATTCTTCCTTATTTTAAAAATAAGTAGTAAAATTGCAGTACTAAGGTGTTACAACATAAATTCTTCCTTATTTTAAAAATAAGTAGTAAAATTGCAGTACTAAGGTGTTACAACATAAATTCTTACTAAATCAAAAAAAAGTAGTAAAATTGCAGTACTAAGGTGTTACAACATAAATTCTTACTTATTTTAAAAAGAAAGTAGTAAAATTGCAGTACTAAGGTGTTACAACATAAATTCTTACTAAATTAAAAAAAAAAGTAGTAAAATTGCAGTACTAAGGTGTTACAACATAAATTCTTACTTATTTTTAAAAAAAGTAGTAAAATTGCAGTAATAAGGTGTTACAACATAAATTCTTACTAAATTGAAAAAAAGTAGTAAAATTGCAGTACTAAGGTGTTACAACATAAATTCTTACTAAATTGAAAAAAAGTAGTAAAATTGCAGTACCAAGGTGTTACGACATAAATTCTTACTTATTTTAAAAATAAGTAGTAAAATTGCAGTACTAAGGTGTTACAACATAAATTCTTACTTATTTAAAAAAAAAAAAGTAGTAAATTGCAGTACTAAGGTGTTACAACATAAATTCTTACTAAATTAAAAAAAAAGTAGTAAAATTGCAGTACTAAGGTGTTACAACATAAATTCTTACTTATTGAAAAAAAAGTAGTAAAATTGCAGTACTAAGGTGTTACAACATAAATTCTTACTAAATTAAAAAAAAAAGTAGTAAAATTGCAGTACTAAGGTGTTACAACATAAATTCTTACTTATTTAAATAAAAGTAGTAAAATTGCAGTACTAAGGTGTTACAACATAAATTCTTACTTATTGAAAAAAAAGTAGTAAAATTGCAGTACTAAGGTGTTACAACATAAGTTCTTACTAAATTAAAAAAAAAAAAGTAGTAAAATTGCAGTACTAAGGTGTTACAACATAAATTCTTACTTATTTAAAAAAAAGTAGTAAAATTGCAGTACTAAGGTGTTACAACATAAATTCTTACTAAATTAAAAAAAAAGTAGTAAAATTGCAGTACTAAGGTGTTACAACATAAATTCTTACTTATTGAAAAAAAAAGTAGTAAAATTGCAGTACTAAGGTGTTACAACATAAATTCTTACTTATTGAAAAAAAAGTAGTAAAATTGCAGTACTAAGGTGTTACAACATAAATTCTTACTTATTGAAAAAAAAAGTAGTAAAATTGCAGTACTAAGGTGTTACAACATAAATTCTTATTAAATTAAAAATAAAAAGTAGTAAAATTGCAGTACTAAGGTGTTACAACATAAATTCTTACTAAATTTAAAAAAAAAAGTAGTAAAATTGCAGTACTAAGGTGTTACAACATAAATTCTTACTTATTTAAAAAAAAAAGTAGTAAAATTGCAGTAATAAGGTGTTACAACATAAATTCTTACTAAATTAAAAAAAAAAGTAGTAAAATTGCAGTAATAAGGTGTTACAACATAAATTCTTACTATTGAAAAAAAAAAGTAGTAAAATTGCAGTACTAAGGTGTTACAACATAAATTCTTACTAAATTTAAAAAAAAAAGTAGTAAAATTGCAGTACTAAGGTGTTACAACATAAATTCTTACTATTTAAAAAAAAAAGTAGTAAAATTGCAGTACTAAGGTGTTACAACATAAATTCTTACTTATTTAAAAAAGTAGTAAAATTGCAGTACTAAGGTGTTACAACATAAATTCTTACTAATTTAAAAAAAAAAATAGTAAAATTGCAGTACTAAGGTGTTACAACATAAATTCTTACTAATTTAAAAAAAAAAATAGTAAAATTGCAGTACTAAGGTGTTACAACATAAATTCTTACTAATTTAAAAAAAAAAATAGTAAAATTGCAGTACTAAGGTGTTACAACATAAATTCTTACTAATTTAAAAAAAAAAAATAGTAAAATTGCAGTACTAAGGTGTTACAACATAAATTCTTACTAATTTAAAAAAAAAAAAATAGTAAAATTGCAGTACTAAGGTGTTACAACATAAATTCTTACTAATTTAAAAAAAAAAAAATAGTAAAATTGCAGTACTAAGGTGTTACAACATAAATTCTTACTAATTTAAAAAAAAAAAAATAGTAAAATTGCAGTACTAAGGTGTTACAACATAAATTCTTACTAATTTAAAAAAAAAAAATAGTAAAATTGCAGTACTAAGGTGTTACAACATAAATTCTTACTAATTTAAAAAAAAAAAATAGTAAAATTGCAGTACTAAGGTGTTACAACATAAATTCTTACTAATTTAAAAAAAAAAATAGTAAAATTGCAGTACTAAGGTGTTACAACATAAATTCTTACTAATTTAAAAAAAAAAAATAGTAAAATTGCAGTACTAAGGTGTTACAACATAAATTCTTACTAATTTAAAAAAAAAAATAGTAAAATTGCAGTACTAAGGTGTTACAACATAAATTCTTACTAATTTAAAAAAAAAAGTAGTAAAATTGCAGTACTAAGGTGTTACAACATACATTCTTACTAATTTAAAAAAAAAAATAGTAAAATTGCAGTACTAAGGTGTTACAACATAAATTCTTACTAATTTAAAAAAAAAAAATAGTAAAATTGCAGTACTAAGGTGTTACAACATAAATTCTTACTAATTTAAAAAAAAAAAGTAGTAAAATTGCAGTAATAAGGTGTTACAACATAAATTCTTACTAATTTAAAAAAAAAAAGTAGTAAAATTGCAGTAATAAGGTGTTACAACATAAATTCTTACTAATTTAAAAAAAAAATAGTAAAATTGCAGTAATAAGGTGTTACAACATACATTCTTACTAATTTAAAAAAAAAAAATAGTAAAATTGCAGTACTAAGGTGTTACAACATAAATTCTTACTAATTTAAAAAAAAAAAATAGTAAAATTGCAGTACTAAGGTGTTACAACATAAATTCTTACTTATTTAAAAAAAGTAGTAAAATTGCAGTACTAAGGTGTTACAACATAAATTCTTACTTATTTAAAAAAAAGTAGTAAAATTGCAGTACTAAGGTGTTACAACATAAATTCTTACTAATTTAAAAAAAAAAAGTAGTAAAATTGCAGTAATAAGGTGTTACAACATAAATTCTTACTAATTTAAAAAAAAAAATAGTAAAATTGCAGTACTAAGGTGTTACAACATAAATTCTTACTTATTAAAAAAAAGTAGTAAAATTGCAGTACTAAGGTGTTACAACATAAATTCTTACTAATTTAAAAAAAAAAAAGTAGTAAAATTGCAGTAATAAGGTGTTACAACATAAATTCTTACTAATTTAAAAAAAAAAAGTAGTAAAATTGCAGTACTAAGGTGTTACAACATAAATTCTTACTTAATTTAAAAAAAAAATAGTAAAATTGCAGTAATAAGGTGTTACAACATACATTCTTACTAATTTAAAAAAAAAAAATAGTAAAATTGCAGTAATAAGGTGTTACAACATACATTCTTACTAATTTAAAAAAAAAAAATAGTAAAATTGCAGTACTAAGGTGTTACAACATAAATTCTTACTTATTAAAAAAAAGTAGTAAAATTGCAGTACTAAGGTGTTACAACATAAATTCTTACTAATTTAAAAAAAAAAAAAGTAGTAAAATTGCAGTAATAAGGTGTTACAACATAAATTCTTACTAATTTAAAAAAAAAAAGTAGTAAAATTGCAGTAATAAGGTGTTACAACATAAATTCTTATTAATTTAAAAAAAAAATAGTAAAATTGCAGTAATAAGGTGTTACAACATACATTCTTACTAATTTAAAAAAAAAAAATAGTAAAATTGCAGTAATAAGGTGTTACAACATACATTCTTACTAATTTAAAAAAAAAAAATAGTAAAATTGCAGTACTAAGGTGTTACAACATAAATTCTTACTTATTTAAAAAAAGTAGTAAAATTGCAGTACTAAGGTGTTACAACATAAATTCTTACTTATTTAAAAAAAAAGTAGTAAAATTGCAGTACTAAGGTGTTACAACATAAATTCTTACTAATTTAAAAAAAAAAAAAGTAGTAAAATTGCAGTAATAAGGTGTTACAACATAAATTCTTACTAATTTAAAAAAAAAAATAGTAAAATTGCAGTACTAAGGTGTTACAACATAAATTCTTACTAATTTAAAAAAAAGTAGTAAAATTGCAGTACTAAGGTGTTACAACATAAATTCTTACTAATTTAAAAAAAAAAAAAGTAGTAAAATTGCAGTAATAAGGTGTTACAACATAAATTCTTACTAATTTAAAAAAAAAAAGTAGTAAAATTGCAGTACTAAGGTGTTACAACATAAATTCTTACTAATTTAAAAAAAAAATAGTAAAATTGCAGTAATAAGGTGTTACAACATAAATTCTTACTAATTTAAAAAAAAAAATAGTAAAATTGCAGTACTAAGGTGTTACAACATAAATTCTTACTTATTTTAAAAAAAGTAGTAAAATTGCAGTACTAAGGTGTTACAACATAAATTCTTACTTATTTTAAAAAAGTAGTAAAATTGCAGTACTAAGGTGTTACAACATAAATTCTTACTAATTTAAAAAAAAAATAGTAAAATTGCAGTACTAAGGTGTTACAACATAAATTCTTACTTATTTAAAAAAAAAATAGTAAAATTGCAGTACTAAGGTGTTACAGCATTCCTAGGAAGAAGCTTTCCTCATCATTAAGATGCAGATATTATCTTCATATGTAGCCTATGTGATTAAAAGATAGTCTGTCAAATCATCATTAGCTACATACATGCTCTCCCCCAACATTTCACTTCAACAAAATAAACGGGGCAAAAGATCCGGTTTTGATAAAATTTAAACCAAAGTATGAGGACCATCTGCAAAAGGAACATATTTTCAAACCAGTAGCACGTTTAATACCTATAAATCATACGCCACCCCACACAGTTTTATCCACAACTCTATGCTAGTCGTTCATCTATAGTCACTTGCCCTGGCTATGTCTAGCTTCCTTTGATGCAGGGATGATTATGCAACATTATTTACTTTAACAACAGCTGAACGTTCATTGACCTAATCCAGATGATATTGGGTCTGGTAATGAGGATGACTGATCGTAATTTATGAGAAGCGTTTGATTAATATTATGTTTCAACGAATCATCGTATATGGTAAGGTTTAATAGTGAAAAGTAATTCCGGAAAAAAATGGTAATTGTTTACAACACCACACTCTCCATTTAATCCAAAATAATGCAATCCTGCAGTTCTCATCTTCTTGCACAGTAATTAGGTGGTTATTTAAATTCTGGAAAAGCAATAATTAGCAAGATATGTTGAGGAACGGGGAAGAGGTTATAAAAAGAAAATAGCTCGGTTTCCTCACCAAACGACTT
>NC_090737.1:22599833-22602333 GCF_036898095.1 Palaemon carinicauda
TGCTACTCGTGAAATTAAGACGAACAGTAAGGAGTGGTTGTAACGATAAGGTTTTTCATCAAAGAAATTTTAATTCAATGGGGAAAAATCATTGGAAAATGTCTTCTGAAAAGCGAGGAACTGTTACATTTTGCGCATACGTCTCGGTCTATTGACACTACATAGTAGGCGTAGTTTAATTGGTAAAACTAAGGGCTTACAGATAAATTTTATCCCATAGAGAAGATGGTTGCTAGGTTTCTCCAGAGAGAAGTTACCAGTCAATGCTAATTTTGTTTATATACATCTCTTTCAACAACATAAAAGTTTAGCTTTGAAATATAGATAGAAATATATCGCTAGTGGTAAGGCCCATAGACAAGATGGTTGCCAGGTTTCTCCAAAGAAAAGTTACAAGTAACTGTTAACTTTATTCATATACATCTGTTTATACAACAGAAAGATGATATATAGATAGAAATATATCTCTAGTGGTAAAGCCAATAACTTAATGATAAACTTTACCACATAGACAAGAATGTTACCAGGCTTCTCCAAGGAGAAGTTACCAGTGGCTGGTATCTTAATATACATCTGTTTTTACCACAGAAAGTTGATATACAGATAGAAATATATCCCTAGTGGTAAAGCCAAGAACCTAAAGTTAAATTTTAGCCCATAGATAAGATAGTTGCCAGGTTTCTCCAAAGAAAAGTTACAAGTAACTGTTAACTTAATTTATATACATCTGTTTTTACAACAAAATGTTAATATATAGATAGAAATATATTTCTAGGGGTAAAGCCAAGAACTTAAAAAATAAACTTTACCCCCTAGACATGAATGTTGCCAGGCTTCTCCAAAGAGAAGTTATCAGTGGCTGGTAACCTTATTTGTATACATCTGTTTTCATGACAATTTTGAAATATATATAAAAATATATCTCTAGCAAAGTAAAAACATATGTTGCAATGTAAAGTTAAATTTACAGTATATCTACTGGTCAGAAGAGATGATTTTTGATTTGGGAAAACAGAAATCCGAGAAAGATTATATAAAGGTGAGGGTTAAATTTTTCTCTCTAGAGCAGTGGTGCCCAACTTTCTTCCAGTGATGACCCCATTTTAGCTTCGCCATACTTTTGGCGACCCCACTCAAATATCAAGGCTAATTATTTATTTTTTTTTTCAAATACAAAAATATAATTGATCAAGATATACTGTTTATCATTGAATAGCAAAAACCAAAGAATGCACTTTTATATAATATAGTTTCTTTATATAAAACACTGCATAGTAGAATTTTATTGATATGAGTAACACAAGCATTCTCTCACCTCAGTATTCAACTAAAAGATATATGCAAGGGATTGCCTTTTGGTAGCTACCTAACTTCAGTTTGCAAGAGAACTTCATGCTTAGAATCCTTTTTTATGACACACTTTAGCAAGCAAGCGGTTGTTCAATGCATTTGTCTTTATAAAGTTAACTGCTTTAGCAACTGATTAAGTTATATGCAAAGAAGGGAAACAATTCAGTTCGAGTATGGTCATTCTATCGTTTCTTTTTTAGATTTATGTATATCACCTCAGGTAGGAATGGGAAAAGGTTTTTGGTAAACCCTGCTGAATCCTCTTAAGACTTAATCCAATGATATCAGCCAAATCCGTTTAGAGTATTACCATGTCTTCACGACCCCAAGAAAATTGCTTGCCGACCCCAGTTGGGGTCGCAACCCCAGGCTTGGGAACCCCTGCTCTAGAGTTTAGGGAATCTATTTTGTGTTTACGATCTACGTGAGGTCCCCAAGCTCGTAACAAATAATTCGATTGCAAAGGATAATTCTTACTGGAATTCCTGTTCTACTTGCAGTTATTTAATAATATCCTGTCCTACTTGGAGTTATTTCATAATAATAATAATAATAATAATAATAATAATAATAATAATAATAATAATAATAAATAATGTTTGTAAGGGTGCTGATGCAAAACATTTTACCAATGACCAATTACACATTTAAATCAGTATTACATATTGGGAAATGCAAAATATCAGTTTTACGTTATCAGCCTTTAGGATTTTTCTTTCCTTGCGATCAAGCGAGTTCACAAATGATATGCGATATTGGTTATAGATCCCATTATAATTCTCATAAGGAAATTATATAACGGGAAATAACAATGATTATTCGCGCCAGTCCCGGACTGTTGAACGCCAGACTTGGGTTCGAGTCCCGCTCAAACCCGTTAGTTTCTTTGGTCGCTGCAACCTAACTATCATTGTGAGTTAAGGATGGGGGTTTCGGGGACCCTATTGGTATATCTGCTGAGTCATCAGCAGCCATTGCGTGGCCCTCCTTGGTCCTAGCTTGGGTGGAGAGGGGGCTTGGGCGCTGATCACATGTATATATGGTCAGTGTCTAGGGTATTGTCCTGCTTGATAGTGTAATGTCACTGTCCCTTGCTTCTGCTATTCATAAGCGGCCTTTAAACCTTTAAATGATAACCGATTTTTTTCTA
>NC_090737.1:22607333-22632333 GCF_036898095.1 Palaemon carinicauda
GATGTTTACTCTTAATCGAGCAAGAGCTAGAGATGGAAGGACTGGAGACAATCCTGTAGAAAGGATGTTTACTCTTAATCGAGCAAGAGCTAGAGATGGAAGAACTGGTGACAATCCTGTAGAAAGGATGTTTACTCTTAATCGAGCAAGAGCTAGAGATGGAAGGACTGGAGACAATCCTGTAGAAAGGATGTTTACTCTTAATCGAGCAAGAGCTAGAGATGGAAGGACTGGAGACAATCCTGTAGAAAGGATGTTTACTCTTAATCGAGCAAGAGCTAGAGATGGAAGGACTGGAGACAATCCTGTAGAAGGGATGTTTACTCTTAATCGAGCAAGAGCTAGAGATGGAAGGACTGGAGACAATCCTGTAGAAAGGATGTTTACTCTTAATCGAGCAAGAGCTAGAGATGGAAGGACTGGAGACAATCCTGTAGAAAGGATGTTTACTCTTAATCGAGCAAGAGCTAGAGATGGAAGGACTGGAGACAATCCTGTAGAAAGGATGTTTACTCTTAATCGAGCAAGAGCTAGAGATGAAAGGACTGGAGACAATCCTGTAGAAAGGATGTTTACTCTTAATCGAGCAAGAGCTAGAGATGGAAGGACTGGAGACAATCCTGTAGAAAGGATGTTTACTCTTAATCGAGCAAGAGCTAGAGATGGAAGGACTGGAGACAATCCTGTAGAAAGGATGTTTACTCTTAATCGAGCAAGAGCTAGAGATGGAAGGACTGGAGACAATCCTGTAGAAAGGATGTTTACTCTTAATCGAGCAAGAGCTAGAGATGGAAGGACTGGTGACAATCCTGTAGAAAGGATGTTTACTCTTAATCGAGCAAGAGCTAGAGATGGAAGGACTGGTGACAATCCTGTAGAAAGGATGTTTACTCTTAATCGAGCAAGAGCTAGAGATGGAAGGACTGGAGACAATCCTGTAGAAAGGATGTTTACTCTTAATCGAGCAAGAGCTAGAGATGGAAGAACTGGTGACAATCCTGTAGAAAGGATGTTTACTCTTAATCGAGCAAGAGCTAGAGATGGAAGTTTTGGAGACAATCTTTATAAGCAGGTCTAGCTCGCTCAGCTGAGTGCTCATGTGGGCATCCCATCCAGACGATTGACCATATACTTCTTGGGTGTGAACAAGGGTCAATCCGCACAGATTTCGACCTCTAAGAATGTAATCAGCCTGTTATGCAGTGGATAAAATGTTGGCGCAATAAGATGTGATGATAACCATAACCGAAGATCTTAACAATGGCTATGGTGAGGCTGAAAACGGATATTATCCAAGGTCATCCTGTGTTGTAAAAAATATATAAAAATAGAATAACAAGATTTTAACCCAGCCACTGATTGGGGGGGGGGGGCGCGCGCGCGCGCGCCAAGCCAGCCTCAACTTGTTACCGCTCCCAGAAGAAATGGTGTATGAATAATATAATCGAAAGATCTGAAGGAAAGTTTGATTGGGTTAAATAGGAAAAATGACAGAATTATGAGTTTAAAGCTGAGACTGGCAGCAACAATAGTCCTACACTTCTTGACGCATATTCAAGATTAGTTAATTAAGTTTCTACGCCAACTTGCCAGCGTTTATCTAAACACATAGGGTTGTTATAATCAAGAAGATGCACATTATCGTAGAGAGAGAGAGAGAGAGAGAGAGAGAGAGAGAGAGAGAGAGAGAGAGAGAGAGAGAGAGAGAGAGAGAGAGAGAGTAATATTTCGGATTCATTCATATGTGACTCATTATTCCTCATAACTGATAAATGTTAAGTGTCACGTATGTAAGCGGAAACGTTACACCTATTAAAGTGCACAATCCTTGAAGTCACATTATAATTAAGAAAATTGTTATTATTATTATTATCATTAGTAGTAGTAGTAGTAGTAGTAGTAGTAGTAGTAGTAGTAGTATATGTTACTTAAAAAGCACTCGGACTGAAGGACCCTCTCTGTTCTTCTTCTGAATTGAGCGATATTCTCATATTATTTCGTTCGATAAAATAAGTAATTTTTTCCCGAATTGAGAGATAGTTTCACATTGCTTCGTCCTTTGAAATGAGAGGTTTTAGAAAAGATTTTGGCGCAAGTTGCAGCGTTAGTGATATATATATATATATATATATATATATATATATATATATATATATATATATATATATATATATATATATATATATATATATATATATATATATATAAATTATTTCAACAGCAAATATAGCTGTTTCTAGTCCACTGTAGGACAAAGCTCTCAGACATGTCCTTATTCATGTCTGGGGTTTGGCCAGTTTTCACCACCACGCTGGCCAGTGCAGATTGGTGATGGTGGGAGACTTTCTTCTGCTCGCCCACAGCAAACCAGCCTAGTATAGGTGGCATGACTTAGTACAGCTTTGCTGATTGTATCAATACACAAACCCTTTCACCATGTTAAGGTATCCGCACTCAGAAACATAAATGCAAGTAGGGTGATTCTCTCGTTAGCCAGTAGATGGTGCTGGGAAGTTGTTTATAGTTTAAATAATCGAGATTTTTTGTTTTAACGAATACCACGAAATCAATCACATGATCACCTCCGTGTGAATAAATATGTTGATGATATATATATTACAAGAAAAATATCATCTATACTCTGGACAGACCTATCGAATCATAATTTCATTATATCAAATTCTAAGTTTGTATGTGGCGAGGACAAAAGAACATCATCTTGGGAGTTTTGTGATCGAACGATTCGAGATAGATAATCTACAACTTCCCTCATTACAATGAGTGCAATAGGCATTCTCAGTTCAGCTGACTCAGCTGTGCAGGATCATTCAGAAGCAGCTGGCAGGGGTAGTTGGGTGCATGGGTACTACAGGTCATAGTTTTGACAGTTAATTATGATTTCCTACGATATAATATCATTTTTAGAATTATAAAGTTATTAGATTTGTCAGATCCAAAGATAAGATACGATTTTGTAGGTGTAATACACTTCATAAATCCATTGAATTTATTTCTATTAATTTTTCAATTTTTGTTGAAACAACATTGGGAAACAAGTGAGCAAGTCCTGAACGCGGACATGGTCCTCGTAGAGGACATACCTCCGCCAAGGTGACCTAGAGCGCCATATGTCCTAGAATCATGAATTGATGTGACTTCGACCTTCACATGACCTTGACCTTCACGTGACCTTCAAGTGACCTTGACCTTCACGTGACCTTGACCTTCACATGACCTTGGCTTCAAGTGACCTTGATCTTCAAATGTACTTGACCTTCACGTGACCTTGACCTTCAGGTGACCTTGACCTTCACGTGACCTTGACCTTCAAGTGACCTGCTTGACTTTTGACCTTCAAGTGATCTTTGTTCATTTGCCACTGATACTTAATATGACATTGATATAATGCACCAATATGACCTTGACCTTTGACCTTTATAAATTTGAACATCACCCATGGGTTGCGCCTGGACTAGGACTTCCCTGTTGGCTTATGCAAAAGTCAGTGCTTTATTTCTGTCTCTTGATATGGCCACTTATGTCATAGTGACACCAGTGACCCCTGTGACCTTGACCTTGGGGTGACCTTGACCAAAATTTAATCAGTTCTTCCATACACATTGGGGAACTACTTGGCCAAGTTTGAAGTGATTCCGTGTAGAAATGTGGCCTCTACGTTGTCCACAGACAGACAGACAAACAGAGAAACAAACAAACAAACAAACAAACAAACCGAACCGAAAACATAACCTCCTGGCGGAGGTAATTATGCAATTTGTAATTACTTTCTGTGTATGGGATATTTTTTTTTTTTTTTTTTTTTTTTTGCAACACATTACTTCCTTAGTATCATTTTGATGATAATATTTGACCCGGCAACGACAAAATAGAAATTTCATTTCTTGTTAAACAAACCGAATTAGCAAAAGTACAGAAATTACTAAGTTTGTTTTTAGGTGAACCCTAATGAGTGTAGCCTAAGGCTACAGACAGTTACTGCAGTCATGGGTCATGAATAAGGAACCACTGCCCTAAAGAGTGGCCATATTACGTATGATCAGCGCCCAAGCACACTCTCCATCCAAGCTAGACCAAGGAGGGCGAGGGAATGGCTGCTAATGTCTCAGTAGATAGATCTATGGGTTCCCCCAACTGCCCCCTCCCCCATCCTTAGCTCACAAGGACGGTGAGGTTGCAGCGACCAAAGGAACTAACGAGTTTGAGCGGGACTCGAACTCCAGTTTGGCAATCACCAGGTCATAAAGAAGTGTACTAGTTAAAATAACAGATTCCTTTATTGGGTTTAGGCCTATGATTTAACCCCCTCCAAAACTCATTATTTTCCGATTCCATAATGTCTTACTTTAACAGGGGATGGAATAGAAGACGATGGTTTTACGAACTAAGAAAATTTGCGGCTATAAACGGGCATAGAAAGACCATAAACAGTTTAACGGACGCCAGTGGAAGGACATGCGTGAGGCTTTGTTCTGCAGTGGACCAGCTACAGCTGAGAGAGAGAGAGAGAGAGAGAGAGAGAGAGAGAGATATGATGATGACATTTCCTTGCTAAATAGGTGCAACTCTGGCAAGCTGACGTTGCTGCCATTCAACGCTACCAGACGTTCGATATTTGAAGACGCCAAAGTAACCTATAAACTCTCTCTCTCGACACACACACACACACACACATATATATATATATATATATATATAGAGAGAGAGAGAGAGAGAGAGAGAGAGAGAGAGAGAGAGAGAGAGAGATCATTATGATCACAGCTTACAAAGTTGGTTGCTTTTATCTAGTTATTCGCCAACAAAAAACTCACACAACTTCCAGCCGATTTTGAAGTAAACCTACCGATTTGCTGATAATTTTATTACATTCTTAATTCTCTTTCCTAAATTATTTGTCGGTTTCAGAATAGTTCTTATGACAATTGAGAACCCATTTGTAATACGAACAGATTCCTTTTAATATTTGCAAAGAAAAAGACGAAGAATTCTTAAGGAGACTTGCACAGAAGATGAACGGAAAGGAAATATGAAATCTCTCTCTCTCTCTCTCTCTCTCTTACACACACACACACACACACACACACACACACACACACACACGGTCATTAGAATAGGAAAGAATTCCCGCAAATGGAGTCAAAATGAAAGAATAAAGGAATGGAAATCTTGGAAGAGAACAAATCGTCTTCGGCGTAAGATTCCTCCTGTTTTCCGCCTCCGAAGATTCCTATCAACCAGGGACATTTGAGATTGCTCTCTCTCTCTCTCTCTCTCTCTCTCTCTCTCTCTCTCTCTCTCTCCGGTCATTAGAATAGGAAATAATTCTCACAAATAAGTCAAAATGAACGAAGAATAAAGGAATCGAAATCTTGGAAGAGAACAAATCGTCTTGATTTTCACCTTTCCCGGCTGTTGAAGACACCTTGAATATTCCGATCGACTTCAGACATTTTTGATTCCTTATACTTCGATTATTTCCATAATTGTTAAAAAAAATACAAAGAAAATTTATAGGGAAAAAGAACATTACATTCTGGGAATGAGCGAAGACGAAAGACGAAAGAAGGAGACTTCCAGAAAGGGCTCCAGAGGTCTAGATTTGCCTCAGAGGCGGAAACGAAATGTTACGATTCATACAAAAAGAAAACTTTCATCAATCTTTCCTTTTGTTATCATCGTTCTTTTTTTTAATTCCTTTCTGCATTTTCTTATCTTGTGGATATATTCTCTCTCTCTCTCTCTCTCTCTCTCTCTCTCTCTCTCTCTCTCATCCTTCTTACCTGGAGATATTGACTCCGTCACTCTGAAGACACGAAGAAAAAAAAATTGCTGGACCTTTATCTGCTGTTTTTTTATATTCAATGCTGGTTGGGGTGCCAAGATCTTTAGTATTAACTATGGCTATAAGAAATAATAATTTTGTAAATAATTTGTTATTGTTGGCTGCTACAAAGGAATTAGGCAGCTTTATCTGTTATAATAAAGCTATTGAAGAAAACTCAGTAGGCTTATTGAAAATGAAACATCTCGGGAAAAAGACGATCGACCAATCGATCAGGCCCGTAGAAATCTGCCCTAAGACAAAGCTTAGTGTTTACTCCATGGAGGACTTGTTGCCCTTCGTAGGCAGGGTAATAAAACGGGGCGAATTCGGATACGTCTATGAACTTGTAGGCAAATATTCGAATTTCTGCCTCAAAGTGAATAGGATAGGCCTAGACGTCGAGCTTGAGAATCTCCTTCGATTCCAGCATCTTGCGGTTCCCAAAGTCATGGGACTCGTGAAGGAATGGGTGGTCATCGTGTCACGTCACCAGATGACCCTGTGGGATTGGGCACGTATCATGCGACCGACCAAGGAGCAGGTCCTTCGTATCTTGATAGCACTGGCTGGAATTCTGCAGGATTTCCACGCCGAAGGCTACTGCCTCAATTACGTCCACCCGGAAAGCGTTATGATCGATTCCGCGCCCGGAAGACGCGTTTCAAAGGTAAGTGTGATGGACTTGAATATCATGAAGGAGATCGGTGCCAACCCTTTCCAAAGACCCATAGTTCAGACCAGCCAGAGTTCGGGTGCGAACACCAAAAACTGCAAGTGTTTCGCGCCCAAGATCCTTGCGGGGGAGGGAGGCACCCCACAGACAGATGCCCTAAGCATGGCTCTCACCATCGGGTTTTTAGTTTCTAATGGGGTGCTTAAGGTGAGATCCCCCTTCAGGAAACTCCTGGACTGGTTTGCAGGTTGCTATGGAAACGAAAGCGGTTGCTCCATGGACACTCTGCTCATCGCCTTAAACAAGGAATTGGACAATTGCCCTATCAGCGAAATGGAAGAGTGGGTGGCTGATCAGAAAGGAATGTCGTCACTGGAAAGTTCAACCTCAAATGGCAATGATGATGAAGAGGAGGGGAGAAAGGATTGCCATCAAGATGACCACGTAACTGCAGAGGAGTTAATTGTCTCTCCTGGGAGTGGAGGAGACACGACATACAGGAAGGTTGAAAGTCTTCCTGATGGTGAAATTGAGAAGAGTGGTGACGGGAAGACCAAGAAATCGACGTCTTCGGAAGAGGGAAGTGAAATTCAAGCATTGCAGGAAATAATTTTCATTCAAAAGAAGGAATTAGAAAGAGAAAGAGAAACAAAGTGTCGTCTTATAGAAAATCATATGAAAGAGTTAAAGGAGGTTTATGATTATCAACAAAAGCTCGGGGAAATTGAAGACAGAACCAAGAGTCAAAAAAATGAAAAAATATCAAATCTAGACCACGACCTTCTTCAGAGGGATCAAGGATTGGCGTCTTTGAGGCAGCAGGCTGACCATGACAAACGCAAGAACGATGAAATGGGGAACAAGAAACTATCCCTGGAGCGGAAATTCCAGGAAGTCCAGGAAGAAAACGATTCTCTGAGGAAGGAAGTAGGTAGACTCAGGGAGTCTCAACTACACAGAGAAGAAGATAAGCTCAGCAGACAGGGTTTCCAAGAGGAACAAAAAACTGATCTTGAAGGGAAACCTCAGGACGAAAGAAAGCATCTCAGGAGGGAAGCAAAAGATGCGGCCTTGATAAGGATTAGACAAATTGCACAGGATGAAATCTCACAACCAAAAAGTGACAGAGTATATGCTTCTGTTCAACCATGGGAAGAGGCTCTGAAAGATGAGAAAACAGAAAACAAACAGAAGGTTAACCTAGAGGAAATAGAGGAAGGAATCGTAAAGAGACGTATCCAGTATTTTGAAAATATCATACGAGGAAACATAAAAGAAGAAGGAGATCTTTGTGGACAATCTCCAGACTTTAGGAAAAATCTTAATAGGAAGGCCAAGGATATTGCTTTGGCAAGGATAACACGAATAATACAAGAGGAATTATCAGAACAAAAGGAAAATGTCTGGAACAGAGAGAACATTGAAAAGGAACTTAAAGACTACCAAGAAGAAAATAGTGCAGGAACAGATGGAGATTCTGCTAGTAAAGGTGATTATTATGCAAAAATTAGGATGGTAAATGCAATGGGGGAGAAACAAAAAGCTGATCTTGAAGGAAAACCCCAGGACGAGAGAAAGCATCTCAGGAGGGAAGCAAAAGATGTGGCCTTGATAAGGATTCGACAAATTGCACAGGATGAAATCTCACAACCAAAAAGTGACAAAGTATATGCTTCTGTTCAACCATGGGAAGAGGCTCTGAAAGATGAGAAAACAGAAAACAAACCGAAGGTTAACCTTGAGAAAGTAGAGGAAGGAATCGTAAAGAGGCGTATCCAGTATTTTGAAAATATCATACGAGGAAACATAAAGGAAGAAGGCGATCTTCGTGGACAATCTCCAGACTTTAAAGAACATCTTAATAGGAAGGCCAAGGATATTGCTCTGGCAAGGATAACACGAATAATACAAGAGGAATTATCAGAAGAACTAAATGAAAATGTCTGGAAAAGTGAGAACATTGAAAAGGAACTTCAAGACTACCAAGAAGCAAATAGCCCAGGAACAAAAGCTGATTCTGCCAGTAAAGGTGGTGAATATGCAGAAATTATGATGATGAACGGAATAATGAAGAGAAAGCATCTTAGGAGAGAAGCAAAAGATGTGGCCTTAATAAGGATCAGACAGATTGCACAGGAGGAAATCTCACAACAAAAAGGTGACAAAGTATATGCTCTTATTAAACTGTGGGAAGAGGCTCTGAAACACGAGAAAACAGATAAGAGACAGAAGGTTAACCTTGAAGAAATAGAAGAAGGACTCGTAGAAAGGGGTATCCAGTATTTTGAAAACAACATAAGAGGAATTATTGTATCAGACTGTTGTCAGGCCATCGAATGGGGTCTTCAAGGAGTGGGAGCACATGAGGAACTGTCAGAACAAAATGAAAACGTCTGGAAAAGTGAAAACATTGAAAAGGAACTTCAAAACTACCAAGAAGCAAATAGCCCGGGAACACAAGAAGATTCTGCTAATAATAGTGATGATTATGAAGAAATTATAAAGATAAAGGTAATGGGACGGAAACAAATAGCTGATCTTAGGAGGAAAGCTAAAGATAAAGCCTTTTTCAAGATTAGACGAATTGCAATGGAGGAGGTCTTTCCAGAAAACAGAGGCTTAGTATATGGTCTTGTTCAAGTATGGGAAGAGGCTCTGAAAGGTGAGAACATAGAAAAGATGAAGAAGGTTATTCATGAAGTAATAGAAAAAGGCAATGTAAAAAGGCATATCCAGAAATTTGAAAATGCCATACGAGGAAACTTAAAAGAAGGCGATCTTCGTGGACAACCTCGGGACTTCAGAAACCATCTTAGGAGGACCACTAAAGATAAGGCCTTGGCCCAGATAAGAAAATTAGTACAAGAGGACATGTCTGAGAAAAGAGGCCGAGTTTATGATCTTACTCAACTATATGAAAATGCAATCAAAGGAGACAAAATTGAAAAGAAAAGTAAATATAAGGCAATAAAGAGCCAAACATTAGAAGACCTAATCGAGTATTTTGAAAATATGTTACAAGAAAACACACAAAATGAAGGCCATCTTCATGGACAATATCGGGACTTGGGAAACCATCTTAGAAGGGCCGCAAAAGATGTCGCTTTGGCTAGGATTAGAAATATCTTACAAGAGGCTATCGAAGAAGAGAATTTTGAAGAGTAAAAAGGATGTTCAATAGAAGAAAAAAAAAAAGCAAAATCCAAAAATATACCACTAAGAAACAGTTCTGTTGGAGTAACCTAGAGGATGTGCACTGCAGAGGGAAAAAGCTGAGCTTCTTCTTGTATGCAACGGTTCCATGACGGAGTGGTACAGGCCTTTGTCATGTGAACAAATGGTCGGATTTCTAGATCTATTCTTCCGGATGTCAACCTTATGGTTGCTCTGTTGGAATAATCTAGAAGACTGGCCTTGCAGAAGGAAAAAGCTTAGCTTTTTCTAGTATGCAGTCATATCCTTCAATGGTGCCTAAACAATTTTTTTTTTTTTATTCAAAACTATATTTCATGAGTGAGTTATGATTGAAGATGGCCAAGTATATAATAGATGTGAATTAGAGAATTCTTCCTTTAACTGCATTAAAAATTAGAATAAAAAAAATCTATAAATAAAACTAAACACTTGAGAATGAAAAAAGGATTGCGTTGTAGAATAGAAAAATAGGATAATTGAAAATGGTTCTGTGCAAAATTTTGAAAATACTTGGAGGGAGTTCAACGAGTATACAACTAAGAGACGTTTCTGTTGGAATAACATAGAGGATGTGCACCGCACAGGGAAAAAGCTGAGCTGCTTCTAGTATGCTGTTCTTTGATGAAGTACAAACTCCTTCTCATGTGAACATAAAGTGTTGGTGCTGGCTATGTAGATAAAAGCTGAGGTTCTTCTAGTATGCTATGTTCCTTAATGAGATTAGGCCAAATAAAGCAGTTCAATTTCACTATACGGAGTGAAAATCAAATTCAGTAACTTGTGAGGTAAGATTCAGTTGCGTTTTGTGAGGAATCAGTAACTTGTGAGGTAAGATTCAGTTGCGTTTTGTGAGGAAAGGAGACCTGAGGAGGATGTTTGGAATAACTGCCCACCTTGATGGATATGTTGCTGAACCCTTCAGCTTAAATGGTGCTTGGACTATTGGAAAAGGCTGGCACTGCAGAGGGAAGAAACCTGGCTGATTCTAGTATGCTATATACCTTGATGGAGGGGTACAAGACCTTCGTCAAGTGTACAAATGGTCGGATATCTAGATCTATTCTTTCAGATACAAACCTTCGGGTGGTTCTGTGGGAATAATCTAGAAGACCGGCTCTGCAGAGGGAAGAAGCTGGGATTCTTCTAGCATGCAGACTAGTTCTTGGAGATTAGGCCACAAAAAAGAGGCAGTTCAAGTTCACTATATGGAGTGAAAATCAAATTCAGTAACCGTTGTGAGACTGACCCTGTAGAAAGAAGAAGCTAAGTTTCTTCTAGCATGCTATGTTCCTTGATGAAGAAGTACAGATTCTTTTGTCATGTGAACATAAGGGTTGGTACTGGCCCTGTAGATAGAAGAAGCTGAGGTTCTTCTAGTCTGCTATGTTCCTTGATGAAGAAGTACAGATTCTTTTGTCATGTGAACATAAGGGTTGGTACTGGCCCTGTAGATAGAAGAAGCTGAGGTTCTTCTAACCTGCTATGTTCCTTGATGAAGAAGTACAGATTCATTTGTCATGTGAACATAAGGGTTGGTAATGGCCCTGTAGATAGAAGAGGCTGAGGTTCTTCTAGTCTGCTATGTTCCTTGATGAAGAAGTACAGATTCTTTTGTCATGTGAACATAAGGGTTGGTACTGGCCCTGTAGATAGAAGAAGCTGAGGTTCTTCTAGTCTGCTATGTTCCTTGATGAAGAAGTACAGATTCTTTTGTCATGTGAACATAAGGGTTGGTACTGGCCCTGTAGATAGAAGAAGCTGAGGTTCTTCTAACCTGCTATGTTCCTTGATGAAGAAGTACAGATTCTTTTGTCATGTGAACGTAAGGGTTGGTACTGGCCCTGTACATAGAAGAAGCTGAGGTTCTTCTAGTCTGCTATGTTCCTTGATGAAGAAGTACAGATTCGTTTGTCAAGTGAACATAAGGGTTGGTACTGGCCCTGTAGATAGAAGAAGCTGAGGTTCTTCTAGTCTGCTATGTTCCTTGATGAAGAAGTACAGATTCTTTTGTCATGTGAACATAAGGGTTGGTACTGGCCCTGTAGATAGAAGAAGCTGAGGTTCTTCTAACCTGCTATGTTCCTTGATGAAGAAGTTCAGATTCTTTTGTCATGTGAACATAAGGGTTGGTACTGTCCCTGTAGATAGAAGCTGAGGTTCTTCTAACCTGCTATGTTCCTTGATGAAGAAGTACAGATTCTTTTGTCATGTGAACATAAGGGTTGGTACTGGCCCTGTACATAGAAGAAGCTGAGGTTCTTCTAACCTGCTATGTTCCTTGATGAAGAAGTACAGATTCTTTTGTCATGTGAACATAAGGGTTGGTACTGGCCCTGTACATAGAAGAAGCTGAGGTTCTTCTAGTCTGCTATGTTCCTTGATGAAGAAGTACAGATTCGTTTGTCAAGTGAACATAAGGGTTGGTACTGGCCCTGTAGATAGAAGAAGCTGAGGTTCTTCTACTCTGCTATGTTCCTTGATGAAGAAGTACAGATTCTTTTGTCATGTGAACATAAGGGTTGGTACTGGCCCTGTAGATAGAAGAAGCTGAGGTTCTTCTAGTCTGCTAAGTTCCTTGATGAAGAAGTACAGATTCTTTTGTCATGTGAACATAAGGGTTGGTACTGGCCCTGTAGATAGAAGAAACTGAGGTTCTTCTAGCCTGCTATGTTCCTTGATGAAGAAGTACAGATTCTTTTGTCATGTGAACATAGGGGTTGGTAATGGCCCTGTAGATAGAAGAAACTGAGGTTCTTCTAGCCTGCTATGTTCCTTGATGAAGAAGTACAGATTCTTTTGTAATGTGAACATAAGGGTTGGTACTGGCCCTGTACATAGAAGAAGCTGAGGTTCTTCTAGTCTGCTATGTTCCTTGATGAAGAAGTACAGATTCGTTTGTCAAGTGAACATAAGGGTTGGTACTGGCCCTGTACATAGAAGAAGCTGAGGTTCTTCTAACCTGCTATGTTCCTTGATGAAGAAGTACAGATTCTTTTGTCATGTGAACATAAGGGTTGGTAATGGCCCTGTAGATAGAAGCTGAGGTTCTTCTAACCTGCTATGTTCCTTGATGAAGTACAGATTCATTTGTCATGTGAACATAAGGGTTGGTAATGGCCCTGTAGATAGAAGAGGCTGAGGTTCTTCTAGTCTGCTATGTTCCTTGATGAAGAAGTACAGATTCTTTTGTCATGTGAACATAAGGGTTGGTACTGGCCCTGTAGATAGAAGAAGCTGAGGTTCTTCTAACCTGCTATGTTCCTTGATGAATAAGTACAGATTCTTTTGTCATGTGAACATAAGGGTTGGTACTGGTCCTGTAGATAGAAGAAGATGAGGTTCTTCTAACCTGCTATGTTCCTTGATGAAGAAGTACAGATTCTTTTGTCATGTGAACATAAGGGTTGGTACTGGCCCTGTACATAGAAGAAGCTGAGGTTCTTCTAGTCTGCTATGTTCCTTGATGAAGAAGTACAGATTCGTTTGTCAAGTGAACATAAGGGTTGGTACTGGCCCTGTAGATAGAAGAAGCTGAGGTTCTTCTAGTCTGCTATGTTCCTTGATGAAGAAGTACAGATTCTTTTGTCATGTGAACATAAGGGTTGGTACTGGCCCTGTAGATAGAAGAAGCTGAGGTTCTTCTAACCTGCTATGTTCCTTGATGAAGAAGTTCAGATTCTTTTGTCATGTGAACATAAGGGTTGGTACTGGCCCTGTAGATAGAAGCTGAGGTTCTTCTAACCTGCTATGTTCCTTGATGAAGAAGTACAGATTCTTTTGTCATGTGAACATAAGGGTTGGTACTGGCCCTGTAGATAGAAGAAGCTGAGGTTCTTCTAACCTGCTATGTTCCTTGATGAAGAAGTACAGATTCTTTTGTCATGTGAACATAAGGGTTGGTACTGGCCCTGTACATAGAAGAAGCTGAGGTTCTTCTAGTCTGCTATGTTCCTTGATGCAGAAGTACAGATTCGTTTGTCATGTGAACATAAGGGTTGGTACTGGCCCTGTAGAGAGAAGAAGCTGAGGTTCTTCTAGTCTGCTATGTTCCTTGATGAAGAAGTACATTCTTTTGTCATGTGAACATAAGGGTTGGTACTGGCCCTGTAGATAGAAGAAGCTGAGGTTCTTCTAACCTGCTATGTTCCTTGATGAAGAAGTTCAGATTCTTTTGTCATGTGAACATAAGGGTTGGTACTGGCCCTGTAGATAGAAGCTGAGGTTCTTCTAACCTGCTATGTTCCTTGATGAAGAAGTACAGATTCTTTTGTCATGTGAACATAAGGGTTGGTACTGGCCCTGTACATAGAAGAAGCTGAGGTTCTTCTAACCTGCTATGTTCCTTGATGAAGAAGTACAGATTCTTTTGTCATGTGAACATAAGGGTTGGTACTGGCCCTGTACATAGAAGAAGCTGAGGTTCTTCTAGTCTGCTATGTTCCTTGATGCAGAAGTACAGATTCGTTTGTCATGTGAACATAAGGGTTGGTACTGGCACTGTACATAGAAGAAGCTGAGGTTCTTCTAGTCTGCTATGTTCCTTGATGAAGAAGTACAGATTCTTTTGTCATGTGAACATAAGGGTTGGTACTGGCCCTGTAGACAGAAGAAACTGAGGTTCTTCTAGCCTGCTATGTTCCTTGATGAAGAAGTACAGATTCTTTTGTCATGTGAACATTGGGGTTGGTAATGGCCCTGTAGATAGAAGAAACTGAGGTTCTTCTAGCCTGCTATGTTCCTTGATGAAGAAGTACAGATTCTTTTGTAATGTGAACATAAGGGTTGGTACTGGCCCTGTACATAGAACAAGCTGAGGTTCTTCTAGTCTGCTATGTTCCTTGATGAAGAAGTACAGATTCGTTTGTCAAGTGAACATAAGGGTTGGTACTGGCCCTGTAGATAGAAGAAGCTGAGGTTCTTCTAACCTGCTATGTTCCTTGATGAAGAAGTACAGATTTTTTTTTCATGTGAACATAAGGGTTGGTAATGGCCCTGTAGATAGAAGAAGCTGAGGTTCTTCTTACCTGCTATGTTCCTTGATGAAGAAGTACAGATTCTTTTGTCATGTGAACATAAGGGTTGGTACTGGCCCTGTAGATAGAAGAAGCTGAGGTTCTTCTAACCTGCTATGTTCCTTGATGAAGAAGTACAGATTCTTTTGTCATGTGAACATAAGGGTTGGTACTGGCCCTGTAGATAGAAGAAGCTGAGGTTCTTCTAACAGGCTATGTTCCTTGATGAAGAAGTACAGATTCTTTTGTCATGTGAACATAAGGGTTGGTACTGGCCCTGTAGATAGAAGCTGAGGTTCTTCTAACCGGCTATGTTCCTTGATGAAGAAGTACAGATTCTTTTGTCATGTGAACATAAGGGTTGGTACTGGCCCTGTAGATAGAAGAAGCTTAGGTTCTTCTAGTCTGCTATGTTCCTTGATGAAGAAGTGCAGATTCTTTTGTCATGTGAACATAAGGGTTGGTACTGGCCCTGTAGATAGAAGAAACTGAGGTTCTTCTAGCCTGCTATGTTCCTTGATGAAGAAGTACAGATTCGTTTGTCATGTGAACATAAGGGTTGGTACTGGCCCTGTACATAGAAGAAGCTGAGGTTCTTCTAGTCTGCTATGTTCCTTGATGAAGAAGTACAGATTCGTTTGTCAAGTGAACATAAGGGTTGGTACTGGCCCTGTAGATAGAAGAAGCTGAGGTTCTTCTAACCTGCTATGTTCCTTGATGAAGAAGTACAGATTCTTTTGTCATGTGAACATAAGGGTTGGTACTGGCCCTGTAGATAGAAGAAGCTGAGGTTCTTCTAGTCTGCTATGTTCCTTGATGAAGAAGTACAGATTCTTTTGTCATGTGAACATAAGGGTTGGTACTGGCCCTGTAGATAGAAGAAGCTGAGGTTCTTCTAGTCTGCTATGTTCCTTGATGAAGAAGTACAGATTCTTTTGTCATGTGAACATAAGGGTTGGTACTGGCCCTGTAGATAGAAGAAGCTGAGGTTCTTCTAGTCTGCTATGTTCCTTGATGAAGAAGTACAGATTCTTTTGTCATGTGAACATAAGGGTTGGTACTGGCCCTGTAGATAGAAGAAGCTGAGGTTCTTCTAGTCTGCTATGTTCCTAGATGAAGAAGTACAGATTCTTTTGTCATGTGAACATAAGGGTTGGTACTGGCCCTGTAGACAGAAGAAGCTGAGGTTCTTCTAGCCTGCTATGTTCCTAGATGAAGAAGTACAGATTCTTTTGTCATGTGAACATAAGGGTTGGTACTGGCCCTGTAGATAGAAGACGCTGAGGTTCTTCTAGCCTGCTATGTTCCTAGATGAAGAAGTACAGATTCTTTTGTCATGTGAACATAAGGGTTGGTACTGGCCCTGAAGATAGAAGAAGCTGAGGTTCTTCTAACCTGCTATGTTCCTAGATGAAGAAGTACAGATTCTTTTGTCATGTGAACATAAGGGTTGGTACTGGCCCTGTAGATTGGAGAAGCTGAGATTCTTCTAGTCTGCTATGTTCCTTGATGAAGAAATACAGATTCTTTTGTCATGTGAACATAAGGGTTGGTACTGGCCCTGTAGATAGAAGAAGCTGAGATTCTTCTAGCCTGCTATGTTCCTAGATGAAGAAGTGCAGATTCTTTTGTCAAGTGAACACAAGGGTTGGTACTGGCCCTGTAGATAGAAGAAGCTGAGGTTCTTCTAGCCTGCTATGTTCCTAGATGAAGAAGTGCAGATTCTTTTGTCATGTGAACATAAGGGTTGGTACTGGCCCTGTAGATAGAAGAAGCTGAGATTCTTCTAGCCTGCTATGTTCCTAGATGAAGAAGTACAGATTCTTTTGTTAAGTGAACATAAGGGTTGGTACTGGCCCTGTAGATAGAAGAAGCTGAGGTTCTTCTAGCCTGCTATGTTCCTAGATGAAGAAGTGCAGATTCTTTTGTCATGTGAACATAAGGGTTGGTACTGGCCCTGTAGATAGAAGAAGCTGAGGTTCTTCTAGTCTGCTATGTTCCTTGATGAAGAAGTGCAGATTCTTTTGTCATGTGAACATAAGGGTTGGTACTGGCCCTGTAGATAGAAAAAGCTGAGGTTCTTCTAGTCTGCTATGTTCCTTGAAGAATAAGTACAGATTCTTTTGTCATGTGAACATAAGGGTTGGTACTGGCCCTGTACATAGAAGAAGCTGAGGTTCTTCTAGTCTGCTATGTTCCTTGATGAAGAAGTACAGATTCTTTTGTCATGTGAACATAAGGGTTGGTAGTGGCCCTGTAGATAGAAGAAGCTGAGGTTCTTCTAGTCTGCTATGTTCCTTGATGAAGAAGTACAGATTCCTTTGTCATGTGAACATAAGGGTTGGTACTGGCCCTGTAGATAGAAGAAGCTGAGGTTCTTCTAGTCTGCTATGTTCCTTGATGAAGAAGACAGATTCTTTTGTCATGTGAACATAAGGGTTGGTACTGGCCCTGTAGATAGAAGAAGCTGAGGTTCTTCTAGTCTGCTATGTTCCTTGATGAAGAAGTACAGATTCTTTTGTCATGTGAACATAAGGGTTGGTACTGGCCCTGTAGATAGAAGAAACTGAGGTTCTTCTAGCCTGCTATGTTCCTTGATGAAGAAGTACAGATTCTTTTGTCATGTGAACATAAGGGTTGGTACTGGCCCTGTAGATAGAAGAAACTGAGGTTCTTCTAGCCTGCTATGTTCCTTGATGAAGAAGTACAGATTCTTTTGTCATGTGAACATAAGGGTTGGTACTGGCCCTGTAGATAGAAGAAACTGAGGTTCTTCTAGCCTGCTATGTTCCTTGATGAAGAAGTACAGATTATTTTGTCAAGTGAACATAAGGGTTGGTAATAGCCCTGTAGATAGAAGAAACTGAGGTTCTTCTAACCTGCTATGTTCCTTGATGAAGAAGTACAGATTCTTTTGTCATGTGAACATAAGGGTTGGTAATGGCCCTGTACATAGAAGAAGCTGAGGTTCTTCTAACCTGCTATGTTCCTTGATGAAGAAGTACAGATTCTTTTGTCATGTGAACATAAGGGTTGGTACTGGCCCTTTACATAGAAGAAGCTGAGGTTCTTCTAACCTGCTATGTTCCTTGATGAAGAAGTACAGATTCTTCTGTCATGTGAACATAAGGGTTGGTACTGGCCCTGTAGATAGAAGAAGCTGAGGTTCTTCTAGTCTGCTATGTTTCTTGATGAAGAAGTACAGATTCTTTTGTCATGTGAACATAAGGGTTGGTACTGGCCCTGTAGATAGAAGAAGCTGAGGTTCTTCTAGTCTGCTATGTTCCTTGATGGAGAAGTACAGATTCCTTTGTCATGTGAAAATAAGGGTTGGTACTGGCCCTGTAGATAGAAGAAGCTGAGGTTCTTCTAGTCTGCTATGTTCCTTGATGAAGAAGTACAGGTTCTTTTGTCATGTGAACATAAGGGTTGGTACTGGCCCCGTACATAGAAGAAGCTGAGGTTCTTCTAGTCTGCTATGTTCCTTGATGAAGAAGTACAGATTCTTTTGTCATGTGAACATAAGGGTTGGTACTGGCCCCGTACATAGAAGAAGCTGAGGTTCTTCTAGTCAGCTATGTTCCTTGATGAAGAAGTACAGATTCTTTTGTCATGTGAACATAAGGGTTGGTACTGGCCCTGTAGATAGAAGAAGCTGAGGTTCTTCTAGCCTGCTATGTTCCTTGATGAAGAAGTACAGATTCTTTTGTCATGTGAACATAATTATTATTATTATTATTACTATCCAAGCTACAACCCTAATTGGAAAAGCAAGATGCTATAAGCCCAGGGGCTCCGATAGGGAAAAATAGCCCAGTGAGTAAAGGAAATAAGGAAATAAATGACTGAAGAGAACAAATTAACAGTAAATCATTCTAAAAAAAGTAACAACGTCATAACAGATATGTTATATATAAACTATTAACAACGTCAAAAACAAATATGTCATATATAAACTATAAAAAGACTCATGTCCGCCTGGTCAACTAAAGAGCGTTTGCTCCAACTTTGAACTTTTGAAGTTTTACTGATTCAACAACCCGATTAGGAAGATCATTCCACAACTTGGTAACAGCTGGAATAAAACTTCTAGAGTACTGCGTAGTATTGAGTCTTATGATGGAAAAGGCCTGGCTATTAGAATTAACTGCCTGCATAGTATTACGAACAGGATAGAATTGTCCAGGGAGATCTGAATGTAAAGGATGGTCAGAGTTATGAAAAATCTTATGCAACATGCATAATGAACTAATTGAACGACGGTGCCAGAGATTAATATCTAGATCAGGAATAAGAAATTTAATAGACCGTAAGTTTCTGTCCAATAAATTAAGATGAGAATCAGCAGCTGAAGACCAGACAGGAGAACAATACTCAAAACAAGGTAGAATAAGAGAATTAAAACACTTCTTCAGAATAGATTGATAACCGAATATCTTAAAAGACTTTCTCAATAAGCCAATTTTTTTGTGCAATTGAAGAAGACACAGACCTTATATGTTTCTCAAAAGTAAATTTGCTGTCGAGAATCACACCTAAAATTTTGAAAGAGTCATACAAATTTAAAGAAACATTATCAATACTGAGATCCGGATGTTGAGGAGCCACCGTCCTTGACCTACTTACAATCATACTTTGAGTTTTGTTAGGATTCAACTTCATACCCCATAACTTGCACCAAGCACTAATTTTAGCTAAATCTCTATTAAGGGATTCACCAACCCCAGGTCTACATTCAGGGAAGGAATTGATGCAAAGAGAGTAGCATCATCTGCATATGCAACAAGCTTATTTTCTAGGCCAAACCACATGTCATGTGTATATAGTATGAAAAGTAATGGGCCAAGAACACTACCCTGTGGAACACCGGATATCACATTCCTATATTCACTATGGTGCCCATCAACAACTACTCTTTGAGATCTACTACTTAAAAAATCAATAATAATGCTAAGAAACGACCCACCCACTCCCAACTGTTTCAGTTTGAAAACAAGGGCCTCATGATTAACACGGTCAAAGGCAGCACTAAAATCAAGGCCAATCATACGAACTTCACGACCACAATCAAGGGATTTCTGTACTGCATTGGAGATTGTAAGAAGGGCATCACATGCTCCAAGGCCTTTACAAAAACCAAATTGCAAACTAGGGAATAGATGATTACCTTCAGCAAACCTATTAAGACGTTTTGCCAGAAGACGTTCAAAAACTTTACATAATATGGGAGTTATGGAAATTGGGCGGTAATCAGTGGGACTTGAGCTACCACAAACACATTTACATAGAGGAGTAACATTACCAATTCTCCAACAAGTGCTAAAAGCTCCTCTTCTTGCTAACTTGCGCAAAATAACAGATAACTTTGGAGCTAAGAAATCTGCTGTCTTTATAAAAAACAAAGGAAAAATACCATTTGGGTCTACACCTCCATAAGCATCAAGGTCCATCAACAGAGCTTTAATCTCACGAGATCGAAAAGCTAAACTAGTTAGTTTAGCCTCAGGAAAACAGGAATGAGGAAGTTCAAGTTTTTCATTACTCTGTTTACTGTCAAAAACATCAGCCAAAAGGGTGGCCTTTTCCTTTGGACAGTTGGTACTGGCCCTGTAGATAGAAGAAGCTGAGGTTCTTCTAGCCTGCTATGTTCCTAGATGAAGAAGTACAGATTCTTTTGTCATGTGAACATAAGGGTTGGTACTGGCCCTGTAGATAGAAGAAGCTGAGGTTCTTCTAGCCTGCTATGTTCCTTGATGAAGAAGTACAGATTCTTTTGTCATGTGAACATAAGGGTTGGTACTGGCCCTGTAGATAGAAGAAGCTGAGGTTCTTCTAGTCTGCTATGTTCCTTGATGAAGAAGTACAGATTCTTTTGTCATGTGAACATTAGGGTTGGTACTGGCCCTGTAGATAAAAGAAGCTGAGGTTCTTCTAGTCTGCTATGTTCCTTGATGAAGAAGTACAGATTCTTTTGTCATGTGAACATAAGGGTTGGTACTGGCCCTGTAGATAAAAGAAGCTGAGGTTCTTCTAGTCTGCTATGTTCCTTGATGAAGAAGTACAGATTCTTTTGTCATGTGAACATAGGGGTTGGTACTGGACCTGTAGATAGAAGAAGCTGAGGTTTTTCTAGTCTGCTATGTTCCTTGATGAAGAGGTATAAATGTTGTCTCATGTGAACATAAGGGTTGGTACTGACCCTGTAGATAGAAGCTGAGGTTCTTCTAGTCTGCTATGTTCCTCGATGAAGAGGTATAAACTCTTTCTCAAGTGAACATAAGTGTTGGTACTGACCCTGTATATAGAAGAAGCTAAGATTCTTCTAGTATGCTATGTTCCTTGATGAAGTGGTACAAACTCTTTTTTAAGTGAACATAAGGGTTGGTACTGACCCTGTATATAGAAGAAGGTAAGGTTCTTCTAGTATGCGATGTTCGTTTATGAAGAAGTACAAGTTCTTTCTCATGTGAACATAAGGGTTGGTACTGACCCTGTAGATAGAAGCTGAGGTTCTTCTAGTCTGCTATGTTCCTCGATGAAGAGGTATAAACTCTTTCTCAAGTGAACATAAGGGTTTATACTGGCCCTGTATGTAGAAGAAGCTAAGGTTCTTCTAGTATGCTACGTTCCTTGAAGAAGAGGTACAAACTCTTTCTTAAGTGAACGTAAGGGCTGGTGCTGACCCTGTATATAGAAGAAGCTAAGGTTCTTCTAGTATGCTATGTTCCTTGATGAAGAGGTACAAACTCTTTCTCAAGTGAACGTAAGGGCTGGTGCTGACCCTGTATATAGAAGAAGCTGAGGTTCTTCTATTATGCTATGTTCCTTGATGAAGAAGTACAGATTCTTTTGTCATGTGAACTTAAGGGTTGGTACTGGCCCTGTATATAGAAGAAGCTGAGGTTCTTCTAGTATGTTATGTTCCTTGATGAAGAGGTACAAACTCTTTCTCAAGTGAACGTAAGGGCTGGTTCTGACCCTGTATATAGAAGAAGGTGAGGTTCTTCTAGTATGCTATGTTCTTTGATGAAGAGGTACAAACTCTTTCTCAAGTGAACATAAGGGCTGGTGCTGACCCTGTATATAGAAGAAGCTGAGGTTCTTCTAGTATGCTATGTTCCTTGATAAGGAGGTATAAACTCTCCCTCATGTGAACATAAGGGTTAGAACTGACTCTGTAGATAGAAGCTGAGGTTCTTCTAGTATTCTATGTTCCTTGATAAAGAGGTATAAACTCTTTCTCAGGTGAACATAAGGGTTGGTATTGACTCTGTGGATAGAAGAAGCTGAGGTTCTTGAAGTATGCTATGTTCCTTGATGAAGAGGTATAAACTCTTTTTCATGTTAACATAAGGGTTGGTAATGGCCCTGTAGATAGAAGCTGAAGTTCTTCTAGTATGCTATGTGCCTTGATAAAGAGGTATAAACTTTTTACCATGTGAACATAAGGGTTGGTACTGACTCTGTAGATAGAAGAAGCTGAGGTTCTTCTAGTATGCTATGTTCCTAGATGAAAAGGTATAAATTCTTTTTCATGTGAATATAAGGGTTAGTACTGGCTCTTGTAGATAGAAGCTGAGGTTCTTCTAGTATGCTATGTTCCTAGATGAAAAGGTATAAATTCTTTGTCATGTGAACATAAGGGTTGGAACTGGCTTTGTAGATAGAAGTTGAGGTTCTTCTAGTGCGCTATGTTCCTTGATAAAGAGGTATAAACTCTGTCATGTGAACATAATGGTTGCTGCTCGTTTTGTGGATAGAAGAAGGTGAGGTTCTTCTAGTACGCTATGTTCCTTGATGAAGAGGTATAAACTTTGTCATGTGAACATATGGATTGGTGCTGGCTCTGTGGATAGAAGAAGCTGAGGTTCTTCTAGTATGCTATGTTCCTTGATGAAGTATAAATTCCTCTTCATGTGCACATAAGGGCTGGTACTGGCTCTGTAGAGGAAAGAAGCTGAGGTTCTTCTAGTATGCTATGCTCCTTATTTAAGAGGTATAAACTCTTTGTCATATGAACATAAAGGTTGGTACTGGCTCTGTAGATAGACGAAGCTAAGGTCCTTCTAATATGCTATGTTTCTTGATAAAGAGGTACAAACTATTGTCATGTGAACATAAGGGTTGGTACTGGCTCTGTAGATAGAAGAGGCTGAGGTTGTTCTAGTACGCTATGTTCCTTGATGAAGAGGTATAAACCTTTTGTCATGTGAACATAAGGGTTGGTACTGGCTAAGTAGATAGAAGAAGCTGAGGTTCTTGTAGTATGCTGTTTCTTGATGAAGAGGTACAAACTCTTTGTCATGTGAACATAGGGATTGGTACTGGCTCTGTAGATAGAAGAAGCTGAGGTTCTTGTAGTATGCTATGTTTCTTGATGAAGAGGTACAAACTCTTTGTCATGTGAACATAGGGATTGGTACTGGCTCTGTAGCTAGAAGAAGCTGATGTTCTTGTAGTATGCTATGTTTCTTGATAAAGAGGCACAAACCCATTGTCATGTGAACCCAGCCACTGAGTGGGGGCAAGCCAGCCTCAAATTGGTGCCGGTCCCAAGCCCGGCTAAATGGGGAGGGTTGGCGGCAGGAAAGGCATCCGGCCATGAAAAATTAGCCAAAACCAATATGGCCAGTGAAGATTGTGAGAATAGAATTAATGGTAGTTGGTTCTTTTGTCATGTGAACTTAAGGGTTGGTACTGGCCCTGTATATAGAAGAAACTGAGGTTCTTCTAGTATGTTATGTTCCTTGATGAAGAGGTTGGGACCTTGCCTGATCCCTCCGAAAAATCGGCAAGGGCTATCCAGTCATGGGCGGGCTGGGATAAAGAGGTAAGCTCAGAGAAAAATATCTGAGGAGAGGATGAGAGTAGCAACTGTGAATGCGGGGACAATGACTGGAAAAGGGTAGAGAGCTAGTTGACCTCATGGAGAGAAGGAAGATTGGAGTGCTGTGTGTGCAGGAGACCAGGTGGAAAGGAAATAAGGTAAGAGAACTAGGCGAAGGTTGTAAATTTTATTACAGTGGAGCAAATATGAAAGGAAGAAATGGTGTAGGAATAATATTATCGAAAGATCTGAAGGAAAGTTTGATTGTGGTGAATAGGAAAAATGACAAAATTATGAGTTTAAAGCTGGGACTGGGAGCAACAATAGTCGATGTGGTGTGTCCCTATGCCCCGCAAACTGGATATACAGAGGAGGAGAAGGATACATTCTGGGAGGAGATGGACAAGGAGCTTGGAATAATTCCTGCAAGGGAAAGGGTAATTATAGGAGTACATCTGAATGGCCACTTGGGAATTAGTTGGGAAGGGATAGAGAGTGCATGGAGGTTGGGGTGTGGGTGAGAAAAATAATGGGGGAGAAAGAGTGATTGATTTTGCACTGGCTTTTGACCTAGCAATGATCTACACCTTCTTTGACGAAAAGATTAACATACTGATTACTTACAGTAGCGGTGGCAGGGAGAGCCAGATAGATTTGCTGCTGTGTAAGAGCGACCATAGGTTAGTGGTAATTGAATGCACACTAAGGAATTGTAGAAGTAAAGAGACGTGAATGGACCCAAAGATTAAGTGGTGGAAATTAAAATAGGAAGAACTGAGAGTTCTGTTTAAGGAAACAGTGCTGGAAGCAGTTAGGTTACATGAGGATGTACAATAATGGTGGACCAAGAATAGTAAAGCGATTCTAAGGATCGGTGAGGAATAACTTGGAAAGTCATCAAAGACGATCCCCAAATGATAAAGAATCGTGGTGGTGGAATGAAGATGTGCAAGAACGGGTCAAAACCAAAAAAGAAACCAAAAAAAGGTATATCTATCAGGACAAGAGCAGAATAAAGAAAACTATACACAGGCAAAAAAAGAAGCAAGAAGAGCAGTAGCAAAGGCAGACATTAAAAAGAGATGGAAACACCACAAGGTGACGAAAATATAACTAATTGCTAAGTCCCGAGATGCTGCATCTAAAGACCTGACACAGATATGGCAAAAAAAAAGATAGCAGTGGTATAGTTCTAGGACAAGAGAATGAAATTAAAACAAGGTGGGAAACTTATTTTGAAGGACTATTGAATGAGGAGAACCCAATAACAATATTTGAAGATGGACTCCCAAGCGAGGCAGTTACCCTAGGAGTGACTAGAAGAAAAGTAGAACAAGCAGTAAAGATGGAAAATAGTAAAGCTGCAGGACCGGATAATATACCAGTAGAGGTATGGAAGTCTTGGAGAGGAAGGCATAGATATCTTGTGGGACCTGACGCAGAAAATCTTC
>NC_090737.1:22637333-22647333 GCF_036898095.1 Palaemon carinicauda
GAACTGTTATTTTCTTTTATCGAATCTTCCGTTAATGGCTATCTGTGTGATCAGTAAAGATAAGCTGAGAAATAGCTGAGTAAAAGAATTTCTTTTTGTTCTCGTCTAGTGTAAGCGGCCCATCAAAAAATGATGGCTAAATATTTACACATATGAACACATACAGATTTAATCCTTCCCATTCCCTCCTCCCTTTCTAACTACAACACTGCAGTTTCGGCAATTTGTGGTTTCTGAGTGCACCTTTCGGGGTACCTCCTCTCAGCATGATATGACTACTCCTCGCCCCCTACCCGAGGGACGGAGAGAGATCGACTAGTTATATGTCTAACAATGCCACTGAGCATGACCGGAAATATATATATAAATATATATATATATATATATATATATATATATATATATATAGATATATATATATATATATATATATATATATATATATATATATATATATGTGTGAGTGTATATATATATATATATATATATATGTGTGAGTGTATATATATATATATATATATATATATATATGTGTGTGTGTATATATATATATATATATATATATATATATATATATATATATATATATATATATATATATTTATATATATATATATATATATATATATATATATATATATATATATATATACCTACCCGAGGGACGGGGAGAGATCAACAATGCCACTGAGCGTGACCAGAAAGAATATATATATATATATATATATATATATATATATATATATATATATATATATATATACACACACATATATATATATATATATATATATATATATATATATATATATATATATATATATATATATATATATATATAGCCAGACACTTGTCCTTTGTAACATAGGGGAGATATTACCTTCATCCCTCGATATTTAAGTGTTATCGTCGAACACGTGTTAATATTATCTTTACAAATAAAACTTGTAGACATATATTTAAAGATAAGAAAAGAAGCACTTGAAACTATAACTTTTTTATGATCTCTCCTATTTAACAAAGAGCAAGTGTTTGGCTATATATATACATATATATATATATATATATATATATATATATATATATATATATATATCATATATATACAGTATATATATATATATATATATATATATATATATATATATATAATCATATATATACAGTATATATATATATATATATATATATATATATATATATATATATATATATATATATATATATATATAATCATATATATACAGTATATATATATATATATATATATATATGTATATATATATGTATGTATGTATGTGTGTATATATATATATATATATATATATATATATATATATATACTTACACACACGTAAGTCACACTTAGACGTATTACTACTCGGTCTCTCTCCCATCCTTCAGGTAGGGGGGGGGGGGGAGAATAGTCATATCCTGGTGAGAGAGGATGTGCTTGTACGTGTGCACATCTATATAAATATTTAGCCGTCATTGTTTACGGGTCGCGTACACTAGTATAATAAAAACTTCATCATGAAACAAACGCAATCCTATGAATTTGAAAATCTCAAGCGAGAAACTTGTGCCCTAAAATCACCCTATGACATCTCACATTAACCTTGATAAATCTCTCTTATTTTCCTCTTAATTCTCTGCTCCTCATTCTGACGACTTTAACCTTGAGCTGCTCAGGGGAAAAAAAAGAAAGATCTCACTCCCCGATGAAGATGTGCTCATAACACGAAGTCCATAACGAGGCGGAACGGGCATGATTTTCGTGAGCATATATATACGGACACAGTTATGAGGACATACTTCTTTATTCCTTTTTTTCACATGAATATGGCTAAAGAACATAGAAGCAAAGGAGCTCAACGAAAACGCCCCATTCATGAACGCCCAGGAGAATAGTCACGCAGCGTGGCTGTTTAAGCAGGTAATAGGACCTCTCTTGGTGCAGGAAGAGATCGGATCGCGGGGTCAACTCACCGAACGTGATATCCTATCTGCGTCCATCGTTAAAAAACAGAAAAGGAGTCTCACAAAGGCTTTTTGATACTTCAAACTAAAGAAGGGAACGAATCATCTTCTTAGCAAAAGGTTACGACTGTTCTTAACGTCAATTTGTGACGTAAGTTTCATCACGGCACACGAGAGTTTTCAGACTTATTGGTAGAACAAAACATAACGTAACATTTTGTAAATGGTTCACGCTAAGCTGAAAAGCCCTTTGAACTATTAAAACGTAACCCATACTTTCTTCAAAAGAATCTGTTATAAATATTTTAGCTTCATAGTTAACTTAACAGAATTATGTATAACACAGTAAAGGTTTTCGTTACGTATAAATTGCAGATATAACTTAGTTCTAATTATCACGCAGCCTAAGCATTCAAACTGAAAAGTTGTATGGCGAACAATTCCATTAATGGTTTCCAGTTGCTGTTAATAAAGGATTTTTTTTTTTTGCACAATTATGGAATAAATAGTACTTAAGAGCATCTTTTAAATGTCATGTATTTACATGACATTTAAAAGATGAGAGAGAGAGAGAGAGAGAGAGAGAGAGAGAGAGAGAGAGAGAGAGAGAGAGAGAGAGAGAGAGAGAGAGAGAGGAAAAACTGTTAAGAAGTTTAAGATGACTGATGAATGCAATGAGGATGTAATCTAATAACACCATTAAAATAATTGTAAAGTGTTCCAAATAATAAAGTTAATTATTTCGTCAAAATTTTTTAGTGAACACAATTTGTGGGTTTGTAAGAACTACGAATAGAACTGCAATTAACTGCATCAATTTTGGATTCATTTAAAAAAAATGTTGGCACAAAAACATTTTTGCATTTTTATCGCAAAATTGACACGTCGTGATGGAAAGCATAACGCAAAACAAATCGTTGTTTCAAGCATTAATCACTAAATATTTGCGACAGTTTGCTCATGCCTGATTTTAGCGAATCAAAATTGCGATCATTTGCAAACTGGGACAAATATTAATCGTGATCTCAGGCAATCATAGATACAGTTGGTAGGAAATATTCTTTTTTCAACTTATGATTTTTTTTTGCAAATTTACCGATTCCAGTATTATCGACTTGGGCTAAAATAAATACATATTTGAATATTCATGCTTATATAGCTAAGTTATGTGAGAGAGAGAGAGAGAGAGAGAGAGAGAGAGAGAGAGAGAGAGAGAGAGAGAGAGAGAGAGAGAGAGAGGAGATATTCGGGTGAAACCCCAAATATAAACGATCTAACAAGTTGCTGGAAAGGAAATATTAAAAAGATCGTCTGGATTCCTACTTGAAATTTCTCATTTTATCCAGGTCAGATATTTCTTAAGGGTACTTATTAGCGAATATACCAACGGTTGGTACCAGTGGGTATTTGATGCCCAGATGCTTTTCTGCCACGGGGTACATCTGAGATATTGCTGAGTAATGCGAGAGAGAGGAAGCTGTGACATTAAGAGAGAGAGAGAGAGAGAGAGAGAGAGAGAGAGAGAGAGAGAGAGAGAGAGAGAGAGAGAGAGAGAGAGGGGGAGAAGCTGTGACATTGCCTTATTGCCTTATTTTATGTTTGGGTTCCCCCAGGTCCCTCAGTGTGAGGCACCTCGTATATCCACCAGAGAGTTGCTAATGCATCTTCCGGTGTATTTTGCATCTTCCAGTCTTGGATGGTCTGGAATGTATCTTAGGTATTTATCGAGCTTATTCTTAAACAAGAGAGAGAGAGAGAGAGAGAGAGAGAGAGAGAGAGAGAGAGAGAGAGAGAGAGAGAGAGAGAGAGAGAGAGAGAGAGAGGGGAAGCTGTGACATCGAGAGAGAGAGAGAGAGAGAGGGGGAAGCTGTGACATTGAGAGAGAGAGAGAGAGAGAGAGAGAGAGAGAGAGAGAGAGAGAGAGAGAGAGAGAGAGAGAGAGAGGATGCTGTGACGTAATGCAAACCTCAGGTTCAAAAGATTACGCCATTCTATAATCTCAATATGACCTTCGTGGTTTCTTTGTCATTTAAACAATGGAGCGGCTGACATTTTTAAGCGAAAATTGACAGTGAATAACAACAACAACAAGTGTAATAATATTAATCTAACCTCTATAATAAAGAGCCAAAGTCTGGCTATATTTACGAAAATTTTCATGTTTTTATATATATATATATATATATATATATATATATATATATATATATATATATATATATATATATATATATATATATATATATATAGTCACGCTTAGCTCTCCCTGTCCCTTGGGTAGGGGAAGAGGGAGCAGTCATACTCGGGCAAGGTGTGCGTGTTTGCGCATATGTATGTAAATATTTTGCTGTTATCTATAACGGGTCGTGTACATTAGTAGTAGTAGTAATAATAATAATAATAATAATAATAAAAATAACAATAATAAAAATAATAATAATAATAATAATAACAATAATAGGAGCAATCAGAGGTTTCAGACCTCCGCCAATGCATACTGCTAATATTCAACTAAAGTCTACGGACATCGTCTCCCCCTTTTCAAACGCTAACTGTACAGTAGATGAAGTAAAGTATAATGTAGATCCAGAATCGTGATCTTGATCCGTAATCACCTCCAAAATTTCTTGATTTCTTTCTATGCGAAATATCTTCCCATTGTGAAAATTTGGTGAAAATCCAAGCAGTCAATTTGTTTTGACGTAATCTTTAAGATAATGAAAAATGCAAATCCGGATATAGAATCATCTCCAAAAATTAATGAAGTCGTCCATGGCCTAAGATCTATGTGGTGAAAATTTCGTAAATATTCGTCTGTTTGTTTTAACGTTATATTTTAAATGGCAAAAAAAATGAAAATTCGGATCTGGAATCCGGATCCGTATCCGGCTCATCACCAAAATTGAACGTGGTCGTCTCTGACGTAAGATCCATTTGTGGTGAGAATGTCATCAAAACCCGTTGCGTAGTTTTGACGTAATCCTGTCCATAGGTACAAATAAATAAATAAAAAATAAATAAATAAACCAACTAATAAATATAACCTCCTTGGCGGAGATAATAATAATAATGAGAATAATCACTATCGCCTACGGTATTTCGTCCGGATCTTCTATACTAATAAAAATAGAAAAGATTTCAATATAGTTAAAATTAGACCACCAGGTAAATGAAAAAAAAATTGCAAAAGGATGGAATGTTATAAGAGAAAAGAAAAATGAAACCAGTATCTTCATGTCTGGGTAATTCTGGAATTATCTGGAAAACATGAGATGCTTCTGGAGATCCCTTCTAATTTCAGTGAGCCAGTACAGGTGCTATAGAGCATAGAGTATGTGTCCTACGAATATGTGGAAAGATATATATATATATATATATATATATATATATATATATATATATATATATATATACATATATACATACACACACATATATATGTGTGTGTATGTATATATGTATATATTTATACATATATATACATACATATATATATAAATATATATACATATACATAAACATATATACATATATATATATATATATATATATATATATATATATATATATATATATATATATACATACATATACACACACACACACACACACACACATATATATATATATATATATATATATATATATATATATATATATATATATATATATATGATATATGCATATATATGTATATAGTATATAATATATGTATATATAATATACATAATATATATATATATATATATATATATATATATATATATATATATATATATATATATATATATATATATATCCTTTATGAGTGGGGATACCATAACATGGTGAAAGGGTTTGTGTATCACCACAATCAGCAAAGCAATACTAATCATGGCCACACATGCTAGGTTGGTTTGCTGTGAGCGATAAGACTAAAGTCATTAATTTAGTAGGTTGGCCAGGGCACCAGCCACCCGTTGAGATACTACCGCTAGAGAGTTATGGGGTCTTTTGACTGGCCAGACAGTACTACATTGGATCCTCCTCTCTGGTTACGGTTCATTTTCCCTTTGCCTACATACACACTGAATAGTCTGGCATATTCTTTACATATTCTCCTCTATCCTCATACACCTGACAACACAGATTACCAAACAATTCTTCATCACCCAAGGGGTTAATGCACTGTAATTGTTCAGTGCCACTTTCCTCTTGGTAAGGGTAGAAGAGACTCTTTAGCTATGGTAAGCAGCTCTTCTAGGAGAAGGACACTCCAAAATCAAACCACTGTTCTCTAGTCTTGGGTAGTGCCATAGCCTCTGTACCATGGCCTTTCACTGTCTTGGGTTAGAGTTCTCTTGCTTGAGGGTACACTCGAGCACACTCTCCTATCTTATTTCTCTTCCTCTTGTTTTGTTAAAGTTTTTATAGTTTATATAGGAGATATTTATTGTTGTTACTCTTCTTAGAATATTTTATTTTCCTTTTTTCCTTTCCGCACTGGGCTGTTTTCCCTGTTGGAGCCCCTGGGCTTGTAGCGTACTGCTTTTCCAACTAGGGTTGTAGCTTAGTAAGTAATAATAATAATAATAATATCCGCAGTGGCCAGCGTGTTGATGAAAATAGCCAAACCCCAGGCATGGCTAAGGACATATCTGAGGCCTTTGTCCTGCAGTGGACTATAAACAGTTGCATTTGAAAATGGAAGCCCCTTCTAGTTTACCATTACACAAGGGCTGCTGAAATTCTCAGGAAAGCCTCATACACAGGATTCAATGCAAAAGTGCTTTATGTGCAACTTTTACAGACTTAGTTCCTAATATGCCTACCATTTGCAAAACAACTTTTTGTTTTAAAAGGGCTACCTTTTCATTATCATAACAATAACCACATTATTAAAACAGCAACCATTTCATTATCACAACATCAACCACATTATTAAAACAGCAACCATTACATTATCAAAACAGAAACCACATTATCAAAACAGCAACCATTTCATTATCACAACAGCAACCACATTATTAAAACAGCAAGAACATTATCAAAATAGCAACCATTTCATTATCAAAACAATAACCACATTATTAAAACAGCAACCATCTCATTATCAAAACAGTAACCACATTACTAAAACAGCAACCATTTCATTATCAAAACAGCAACCACATTATTAAAACAGCAACCATTTTATTATCACAACAGCAACCACATTATTAAAACAGCAAGAACATTATCAAAATAGCAACCATTTCATTATCAAAACAATAACCACATTATTAAAACAGCAACCATTGCATTATCAAAACAGCAACCACATTATTAAAACAGCAACTAATTAATTATCAAAACAGCAACCACATTATTAAAACAGCAACCTTTTCTTTACCAAAACAATAACTACATTCCTAAAACAGCAACCATTTCATTATCAAAATAACAACCACATTACTAAAAAAGCAACCATTTCATAATCAAAACAGCAAACACACTATTAAAACAGCAACCATTTCATTATCAACACAGCAACCATGTCAGTAAAACAACAACCTTTTCATTATCAAAACAGTAACCGCATTATAAAAATAGCAAACTATTTCATAAACAAAATAGCAACCACATTATTTAAACAGCAACCATTTCATTATCAAAACAGCAACTATTTAATTTCTAAAACAGCAACCATTTCATTATCAAAACAGCAACCACATTATTAAAACAGCAACCATTTTATTATCAAAACAGCATTTTCATTATCAAAACAATAACAACATCATTAAAACACCAACCATTTCATTATCAAAACAGCGACCAAATTATTAAAACAGCAACCATTTTATTATCAAAACACCAACCACATTATCAAGGCAGCAACCACTTCATTATTAAAATAGCAACCACAATATTAAAACAGCAACCATGTCATTATCAAAGCATCAACCACATTATTAAAATAGCAACCATTTTATTATCAAAACAGCAAACACATTATCAAGTCAGCAACCATTTCATTATCAGAACAGCAACTACACTATTAAAACAATAACCATATCATTATCAAAACAGTAACCCCATTATTAAAAAAGCAACAATTTCATTATCAAAACAGCAACCATATTATAAAACAACAACCATTTAATTACCAAAAACAGCAACCATTTCATTATCAAAACAGCAACTACATTATTAAAACAGCAACCATTTTATTATCAAAACAGCAACCATTTCATTATGATAACAACAACCAAATCATTACAACTGCAACCATTTTATTATCAAAACAGCAACCACATTATTAAAACCGCAACCATTTAATTATAAAAACAGCAACCATTTCATTATCAAAACAGCAACCACATTATTAAAACAGCAACCGTTTTATTATCAAAACAGCAACCACATTTTTAAAACGGCAAGCATTTCATTATCAAAACAGGAACTCCATTATCAAAACAGCAACCATTTCATTATCAAAACAGCAACCACATTTTTAAAATACCAACCACATTACTAAAACAGCAACCACAGTATTAAAACAGCAACCACATTATTAAAACAGCAATAATTTCATTACAAAAACAGTAATCATTTCATTTTCAACACAACAATCTTTTTATTTTCAAAACAACAACTTTTCGTTATCAAATCACGTGTAATAATGAATTACGCCTAAAGGGAAAAAAAAAGCATAAAATGACAGCGACGCGTGAGATAGAGTGATTAAATCGTGACTTTTAACAGAAATTAAGATCGAGGCAGGAATAAAATACTTAATTACAACGCTGGGAAAAAAAATCGGTTATAAGACATTAGCGGTGATCCGGAAACCAATTGAAGCTTAACACTTCTATTTTAAGAGAAAGGCGTGTCACTAATAATTGCAATTAACAGTTGAGATTCCACGAGAAATGACGGAGTTAGGACCCAAGTTTAATCCGAATTACGACTTATGTCTAATAAGAAACGACTCGAGTCCTATCAGATACGACTCAAGTCCAATCCCATCCTACCCCATCTACTAATGAGATTTTTGAAAAAAAAGGGAGCAAACTCAAGGGTAATTTAGTAGATACCAAAAGCTGTAAAAAAAAAATTCAATTAAGCAAGAGAAAAAAGGTAAAAAAGTGTAGAAAGAAAATAAGACAAAACGGGGCAGATACTAGAGCATAAAAAAAAGAATCCACAGAGCTAATGAAGATCATGAAGATTAGAGTTTGTTATACGACTGATGTGCGTGGTAGATTACTACACCCTTCGGTGTAGCTCTGTAGGAGAAATAATTTTGCATATGTCATACACGGAACTTGGATGGACAATGATCAATGAGACTACGCAGCTATTAGATGGGGAGCGGTTCCGACCTGTTTAATTCTTCATTGATTTTTTTTATACTGTACATTTTTTTTCATTCCTGAGAGGGGAACGAGATGAAATATAGAGCGTAATTATGATGAAGTCGGTACACTTTGTACGGAAAAACTTATTAATTGCCATAATATTAAAGTAAATTCATTCCATACATTCATAACTATACATATTCAAAAAGTTTTAAAGGCCGCTCATGAATGGCAGAGACAAGGGACAGTGGCATTGCCCTATTAAGCAGGACAATACCCTATTATATGATCAGCGCCCAAGGCCCCTCTCCACCCAAGGTAGGAACAGGGAGGGCCTGGCAATGGCTGTTCATGACTCCGTAGATACACCTATTGACCCCCCCCCCCAACCTTAGCTCACAAGGATGGTAAGGTTGCATATACTAAAGAGTCTGAGCGAGACTCGAATCCCCGTCTGGCAAACACCAGGCAGGGACGTTACCAATCAGGCCACAACCACCTTCTATTCATATCACATATCCATTGCATATATTTCCCTCTTTGAGGAATTGACATAAACTTATATTCAAACTGTATTATTCATTATAGGACATTTGACTGTATACCCACACACATACTCGGTTAACTATACATATATACACATCTATTCATAACGCATATCCAATTCATACTGTATATTCCCCTATTTGATGAATTAACAC
>NC_090737.1:22652333-22659833 GCF_036898095.1 Palaemon carinicauda
CAGATGACTGTGGCAATGTGTGTGTGTGTGTGTGTGTGTGTGTGAGAGAGAGAGAGAGAGAGAGAGAGAGAGAGAGAGAGAGAGAGAGAGAGAGAGAAGTCGTCCAGTCGCGAAGATAACCATTTTTCTGACGTTCCGTATATGATGTAGCGAGATTATACCATTTAAGCAAAACCAAATTATGTATAATGAAAACCTTCCCGTTGCAAGTCGTCATCTTCAAGATAATCATGGAGGGGATGGGGGAATGGGTAGGGAGGGGGGGGGGGTGAGAGTGGGGTAGGGGGGTAGGTAGAAGGGCGTATGCCCTGGGAGCCGGCGGGGATTAGCGTTATAAAATAACAGTTTGACATGGATTACGATTAATACTGGTGTATGTAGGACTGCCTTATTGTTTATTTTTATTTTTTGCTTTTTTTTTTATTTCTAGTTCTTCCGAAATTCGCGTCGAAGCCGAAAACGTAATGCATGTATAAAAGAAGCTTCGAGTAACACATTATTATTATTATTATTATTATTATTATTATTATTATTATTATTATTATTATTCAGAATTTACTCAAATATATTTCGAACAAGCCCAAAAGGGATACCACAACCTTTTGGAAAAACCATCCATCGAATAAAAGCTATGTGGAAAATACGAAGAAAAACAAATAGAATATAAGTGAAAGATATAGAAGCTTTAAAAACAATTTAACATATGTATGTACATATACATAGAATTAGTATGGACCGGCAGGGGTCACTTGCCTTGGTTAGATAGGCACTGCGCATCACAAGGAACTGGCTATCCTTGGATGTAACTAGCCAATGAATCCTCTGGGACCCTTTGCGTCAATAGGCGTAGGAGGAGACGATGATGATGTACACACAGTTACATCTATCTATAATCAATATTACGTGTTTGGCTGTATATATAAATACTGTATATATTATTTTTCCGGTCACGCTGAGCTTTCTCCATCCCTCGGGTATCTTATTCCATCTTGGGTAGCAGGGGGAGGGAGTAGTCATACCTTAGTGAGTAGAGGTTGCATGTGCGTGTGTGAATATCTATCTAAATAAATAGCCTTTCATTTCGATGGGTAGCGCACACTAGTAACAAGATATATCATTAGAGTGTTTCATGAACTCAGGAGCACCGCTAGGAAGGCCGGTCCTCTTTAAAATGAAGAAAATCCTTTTTAGTTAGGCATTATAGCACCGCAAAAGAATAAGGATGCCGACTACCTATACATAGCGACTAGTAGACTATCACGTACTAGTCTCATTGCTGAGAGTCTAACTCTCTATACATAGCGACTAGTAAACTAGCACGTACTAGTCTCATTGGCGAGAGTCTAACTATCTATACAAAGCGTCTAGTAGACTAGCACGTACTAGTCTACTGGTGAGAGTCGTGAAAGTGTTAATGGAAATTCCCCTGCGAAAAAATGGCAAGTCATGATATTATCGCTGGTGGCGGTAAAGAACCAGGGCTTCGTGGAATTTCGCCTGGAATTAAAAAAGCCCTGCAGGCTGCAGTGTTCTCTTCCAGACAGGGGAACAATATCCAAAAGAAGGGCAAATCGATAGAACTGAAGTATATGATACTATTACTGTCATTTGTGAAAATGGAAAGCCGTTGGGAGGATTCATATTGGCCTGTTAGCGGTATGTGGGGTTTAAAGTGGAGCAAAAAAGAAAAAATAAATAAAATAAAAAAGATTTACGATGAAAGAGAACAAGATTTTTTTTTAAGTAGAGCACTAGAAACAGTTTAATCTCCCATATATAATAAAGAGCAAGCCCCCCCCCCCTCTCTCTCTCTCTCTCTCTCTCTCTCTCTCTCTCTCTCTCTCATATATATATATATATATATATATTATATATATATATTTATACATATACATATATATGTATATATACATATATATATATATATATATATATATATATATATATATATATATATATATATATATATATTAAAGATTCGCCAGATACTGATTATGCAACTTCTTGGACCACCCGTAAGAGCCCATTGCAGTCAGTGTACCTTGGCCGGTGTACTGCAGGCATTTCTAGAGGATTCCTGCAGTGTCCTGTACCAACCGTGTGTCACACAATTGTACATAATTCCTATTGTATATATTATGCTTGTATGTGCGCTCTTCCCTCGCACTAAAAAGAACCTGAATGATCATGTCTCCGGTTTTGCTCTGAACTTTGTCTGTCCCTCGAACATGCCATGTCCTGTTGCCTTGCCGTTTTGTATATAAAGAAGAGTGTTCCTTAATATATAACTCAGTTGATTGCATCCTGCCTTTGAGATCACAACTCCTCTCTCGGTCGTCACAGTCCATTAGGCTCCCTAACTAAACCAACTTTTTAGCTTTCTAAATCACCTCCGTAAGTACTTCCCTTTTTTCATCTTAATATCCAACCTCTTCTTATCCTACATGTGTACGTGACCCGTCAAAAAGGACAACTAAATATTTAGATAGATATGTAAATACTAACAAGGATTCTACCCTTCCCATCCCATCCCCCTTTCGTAACTACAGCCCCTCTCACCTTGGTATGACTACTCCATTTCCTTTCTACCTGAGACAGAGAGAGACCGAGTAGTTATACGTAATGCCGCTGGGGGTAACCGAAAAGAAATATATATATATATATATATATATATATATATATATATATATATATATATATATATATATATATATATATACGCTATATATACACATATATATAAATATATATATATACATATATATAAATATATATATATATATATATATATATATATATATATATATATTACATATATTATATATATATATATATATATATATATATATATATATATGTAAATATATATACATATATAAATATATAAATATATATGTAAATATATATATATATATATATATATATATATATATATATATATATATATATATATATAAAACCAGACACCTCCTCTTTAATATATCGGGGGGATTCTATGGAGTTCCACTCTTAGGTAGATCAGCTAATGGCTCTGTCAGTGTTAAGCCTTTATGAAATTAGATATGATTTTCGCATGACAAATAATAAATTACTTGCAAATTAATTGCCCGCGGTTTTTTTTTTTTTTTTTTTTTTTTTTGCAACATAGAGACATCTAGTATAGGGAGTTATCTAAGCACATGGGACAATGTAGTTACTTCACCTGTTTAAGGTTTAAAGGTTTCAAGTCCGCTCATGAATGGCAGAGGCAAGGGACATTGACACTGCCCTAGAGACGGACCATATATGCATATGATCAGCGCCCAATACCCCCTCTCCACCCAAGCTGGGAGCAGGGAGGGCCAGGCAATGGCTGCTAATGACCTACAGGGTCTCCTAAACCCCCATCCTCAGCTCACAAGGAGGGTGAGATCAGAGACACTACAAGAAACTAACGAGCTTGAACGTGACTCGAACCCCAGTCCGCCAGATCCCCAGGCAGGGACGTTTCCAAAGGCCACCACAGCCCCACAACCTGTAATTAGACAAGCAAACTGGTCTATTTCTCTAAGCTACTCTTTACAAATCGCACATTCCCATATAGTCAGTTATGAATGACTAAAATGTCGTCAACAATTTCATGGAGCTTGTTGCTTAGAAGAATTTACGAATTATATAAAGCCAGTATTATACATAAAATTTACGCAGGTCTTCTTTATAAAAGACATTTGAGCCTCTCGTATCAAATGCGTGTAAATGTGATAAACAATATTTTGATTTATAAGTATCATTAAGGTTAATGTAAATGAGAGAGTAATTCTTAAAAAATATGATATTCATATTTACACCATTACAACAGTGTACTATCTTACCTCTATAACTATTGCATATCAAATTTAGAGAGAGAGAGAGAGAGAGAGAGAGAGAGAGAGAGAGAGAGAGAGAGAGAGAGAGAGAGAGAGAGAGAGAGAAATGGAATTTCTAAACTACGCACTGTCTGAGCTATAGACAATGATAAACATTCATTGCTAAATAATTACAACAGTGCACTATTATACCTCTATAACTATTGAATATCAAATTGAGAGAGAGAGAGAGAGAGAGAGAGAGAGAGAGAGAGAGAGAGAGAGAGAGAGAGAGAGAGAGAGATAATCTTTAAACCACGCAGTCTAATCAAACTATAAACAGAGAAAGATTCACTGCTAAATGATTACAGCAGTACACTATTTTACCTCTATAACGATTGCATATCAAATTGAGAGAGAGAGAGAGAGAGAGAGAGAGAGAGAGAGAGAGAGAGAGAGAGAGAGAGAGAGAGAGAGAGAGAGAATTTTTAAGCCACGCACCGTCTACTCCAACTATAAACAAAGAGAAACGTACAAGCTTTGATATCAAAACAGGCCCTGAAAGAATGGTCACTGCATACATACGCACTCATGTGTGAAAGATGGGCCCTATATCATTCCCGTGAGCCCGCTGTTCTGGCGGTCATTCCAGTAGAAGGGACTGGAACCACCCAGGCGTAAATCGTCTTGCCTGGAATGGCATTCTCTAGATGCTGTGAAAACGCTTAAGAAAATACTGGAGAGGAGACGATCCTTAGTGATACAAGTAAAATTTATTCTTTTTTCAATATTTTGATAAAATGTGAATATAAATATTTTTATAGGAATATCTTTAATTAAAACTTAACCCCATTTTTCACTTCTGATATGAATATCAATCATAACTTGATTATTTTGATTGAAAATATATATAAATATTTTTATGAAGGCATGGCTTTCATCAAAATTTAGCCCCCATTTTTCACTTTTGAAAACAACTATAATTTCAATATTTTGATTAAATATAAATATCTTTATAGGAATGTCTTTGATTAACATTTCACCCCTTTTTTCACTTCTGATACGAAAAACAATCAATTTCAATAATTTGATTGAATATAAATATATTTTTAAAAAAGAATGTCTTTAATCAACATTCAACTCCATTATTTGCTTTTCCGGAAATGATAAAACAATATCAATAATGGATCTTTTTAATATGTGAATTCAATATAAATAAATATATATTTTTTTTTCATAGGGGAATGTCTTTCATCAACATTTAACCCCATTATTCGCCTCTCCGAAAATTAAAAACCATATTAATAGCGGATTTTTCAATATTTTGATTGAATATAAATTTATCTTTTCTATAAGGAAATGTCTTTAATCAACATTTAACCCAATTATTCACTTTTGAAAAGAAAAACAATTATGATTCTAATATTTTGATTAAATATAAATATAAATAATTTTATAAGGGAATGTTTCTAATTAACATTTAAACCTATTTTAATTTCCGATATGAAAAACTCATAATTTCAATAACTTTATTGAATATAAATATATTTTTAAAAAGGAATGTCTTTAATCAACATTTAACCCCATTATTCGCTTCTCCAGAAATTAAAAACCATATCAATAATGAATTGTTTTCAATATTTTGATTGAATGATATATATATATATATTTTTTTTTTACAAGGGAATGTCTTTTATCAACATTTAACCCCATTATTCGCTTCTCCAGAAATTAAAAACCAAATTAATAGCGGATTTTTTAATATTTTGATTGAATATAAATATATCTTTTCTTTAAGGAAATGTCTTTAATCAACATTTAACCCAATTTTTCACTTTTGAAATGAAAAACCATTATAATTTTAATATTTTGATTAAATATAAATATAAATAATTTTATAAGGGAATGTTTTTAATTAACATTTAACCACATTTTAATTTCTGATATGAAAATCAATCATAACTTCAATAATTTGATTGAATATAAATATATTTTTAAATGGAATGTCTTTAATCAACATTTAACCCCATTATTCGCTTCTCCGGAAATGAAAAACAATATTAATAATGAATTATTCAATATTTTGATGTGAATACAAATATAATTTTTTTATTTATAAGGGAATGACTTTATTAAACATGTAACCTGATTATTCGCTTCTCTGGAAATGAAAAACAATATAATAATGGACTATTCAATATTTTGATTGAATATAAATATATCAATTTATAAGCGAATGTTTTTAATCAACATGTAACCACATTTTTCGCTTTTCCAAAAACGAAAAACTATTATAATAACGGAGGAAACGAATCGAAAAAGACTTCAGCGTAACTAGCACACCCCCCCCCCCCACGCCTGGATTAAACGAGACAGGGCAGCGCATTCATTCTTTTCCTATTGTATGCTTCTGCTTATCAGATTTCACATCAAAAGCCAAGATTGTAATTCCGTCTGGACGCTCTTTTATGAATTTTATATCGGAGACAGCATCTTGAAAAGAGGGGGGGGGGGGGGGGAATGCTTTAAAACAGGTGCATGAGCCAGCTTCTTTTCTTTGCCTATCTATTTTTTGCTTTTTTTTTATCGTTTTCTTACGATTGCATTCTATTTGAATATGAAGTCAACTGGGGCATACTGGGCCGCGCTGCTTCTGGCCAACTTCGATGTCATGGCATCAGGACTTTCACAGTGTTTACAATGTCGATTATGATAAAGTCAGGTAAGGTTGCATGAATTCGTATTCCGAATTCTTTATGATCTACAACATTTAATTCTTCCTAAACATCTTTGTAATTATTATTATTATTATTATTATTATTATTATTATTATTATTATTATTATTATTATTATTATTATTATCATTATTATTGTTATTATCAATATTATTGTTATTATTATTACTATCATTATCATGATTATTATTATCATTAGTAGTAGTAGTAGCTAGGCTACAACTCTAGTTGGAAAAGCAAGATGCTACAAGTCCAAGGGCTCCCACAAGTATAAATAGCAAAATTTAATTCTACACAAACATCTTTGAACCTTTTGACTTTCATCATAGGGAGTGTTATAGATTACAGAGTACCTTTGCATCCTTGTTTCACAACTTAAAAGTTTGGACCATACATAGATTTTGGGATCTGTTTTACGTTTGGGGTGAAACTTTTTAACAGTACAAGGATCGAATTCTTTAAAATAAGCATTTGCAAGAAGGCTTCATGTCCCCGAAGATAAATATCACATGTCATTCAAATGTCGGATCGCTGATTATTATTATTATTATTATTATTATTATTATTATTATTATTACTTGCTAAGCTACAACCCTAGTTGGAAAAGCAGGATGCTATAAGCCCAAGGGCTCCAACACAGAAAATAGCCCAATGAGGAAAGGAAATAAGGAAAAATACGAGAAGTTTAAGAAAACTAACATTAAAATAAATATTATATGAATATTTTGATTGAATCAAAATATGGTGAACTAGAGAATGGAAGCTCTTCAATGTGTTTGAAATACTATTAAGTCAACCATATTGATTTTCGGTCTTTTTTCATCACGATTCGAGTAGATATCAAAATTATGCGACGGTTAATAGCCAATATATCTCGTTTATCTCTTGTCCGCATCTTGTTGGAAACTTTTTTTTTTTCCTTATAATTTATCGCTTCGTC